>NW_012300514.1:0-1167 GCF_000151885.1 Dipodomys ordii | reverse complement strand
TCATGTACCTTTGACTACTCAGACTTTATTTTTTTTATTATTATTATTTTTTGGGGGTCCGTGGGGCCTGAACTCTGTGCCTGGGTGCTGTCCCTCAGCTCTTCAGCTCAAGGCTAGCGCTCTACCACTTGAGCCACAGCGCCACTTCCGGCTTTTTTCTTTTTGCCTATGTGGTGCTGAGGAATCGAACCCAGGGCCTCATGCATGCAAGGCAAGCGCTCTACCACTGAGCCACCTTCCCAGCCCCTCAGACTTTATTTTTATTTTATTTTTTTGCCAGTCCTGGGGTTTGAACTTGAGGGCATGGGCACTGTCCCTGAGCTGCTTTTGCTCAAGGCTAGCATTCTTATCTACCTTTTCTGTTTATGTGGTACTGAGGAATTGAACCCAGGGCTTCATGCATGCAAGGCAAGCACTCTACCACTAAGCCACAGTCTCATCCCTGATTACTCAGACTTTAAGCATGAATGTTTGTCTATTTAATTTTCACTTATACAAAAATGTCAAAATTGGGCATGTTAATGTGGTTAGTGTAAGGTCTGCCCTGGTCCACACAGGCCCTGTGCAGATATCTCCCTTGCCCCTTGGCTAAGTTTCTGCCCAGTATCTGTGTTACCTAGGTATCTGGCACACCTGGAAGCAATCATCTCCCCCTCCTGCTAGCTCACATCTGGGGCTGCCCCTGTCACATGGTTCCCATCTGACCTTAGGAGGGTCCTAGGCTCTGAGGTCATATCCAATACAGTGTGGCCACACCTTTCCCCCACCTGGCTACATCACTTCCCATCCCTGGCCTAGATAAGTCCTGGCCTGGGGGTGGTCTCCCCTCTCGGCCATGCCTCTCCACCAAGGTTGGCGGGGGCTGCAGTTCGGTAAATAAACTTCTTTTCCTGCGTGGCATTCTCTATTGGCTACCTAATTAAACCTAGCTTATTTAATTTACCTTAAAGTTAGTGTTCAATGCAAATGTATATATACAATGTTTAACTAAAAATGTATTGATGGGGTTGAGAATGTGGCTTAATAGGTGGAGTGCTTGCCTAGCATGCATGAAGCCCTGGGTTCCATTCCTCCGTAGTACATATACAGAAATAGTCAGAAGTGGCACTGTGGCTCAAGTGGTAGAGTGCTAGCCTTGAGCAAAAGAAGCTCAGGAACAATGCCTGA
>NW_012300513.1:0-3519 GCF_000151885.1 Dipodomys ordii | reverse complement strand
TAAAAAATAAAGAACAAGAATAAGGTGGAGTTAAGATGAGGCCACCATGTAGCGAAATTACTAGGAATGGCAGCATTAGCAAAATAGCCCGCGTTCTCCCAAGCAGAAGCATACCATAGAATAGGAGGTACTAGAGGAGAAGCTGCAGGAGAAATAAGTCGAGAATCTGAAGAAATAGAAGGAGATGCAAAAGGAGTATCATAAAGGGAAGAAGATGTCGACCAAGAAGTGCAATTATCAGAAGAACCCTGGGGCGAAATAACTCATATCATAGCCATCTTCAAAGGAAGAGCGCCTGATCCAAGAACAATCATCGATGCAGAAGCCTATACAAACCAGGAACAAGTATGTGGAATAGATGGGGAGGGAAGAGGCCAAGTTAGCAATAGCACAAGAAAGGGAAGAAGAAGAAGAAGAAGAAGGAGAAGAAGCAGCAGCAGCAGCAGCAGCAGAAGCAGAAGAAGAAGAAGAAGAAGAAGAAGAAGAAGAAGAAGAAGAAGAAGAAGAAGAAGAAGAAGAAGACAAAGAAGAAGAAGAAGAAGAAGAAGAAGCATAAAGAGAAGCATAAGGAGAAGCATAAGGAGAAGCAGTAGAAGCAGAAGAAGCAGAAGCAGGAGAAGCAGAAGCAGAAGAAAAAGAATAAGCAAAAGAAGCAGAAACAGAAGCAGAGGGAGAAGCAGAAGAAAGAGAAGGAGAAGGAGCAGCAGAAGGAGAAGTTGAAGCAGAAAGAGAAGCAGAAACAGAAGGAGAAAAAAACGAGAAACAGGAGAATCAGAAGAAGCAGAAGTAGAAGCAGAAAGAGAAGAAGGAGAAGCAGAAGTAGAATCAGAAGAAACAGAAGAAGAAGAAGCAGAAGAAACATAAGCAAAAGAAACAGAAGAAGGAGAAGAGCAGAAGAAGAAGCAGAAGGAGAAACAGAAGCAGAAGGAGAAGCAGAAAGAGAAGCAGGAGAAGCAGAAGAAGCAGGAGAAGCAGAAGCAGAAGAAACAGGAGAAGCCGAAGAAGAAGAAGCAGAATCTGAAGCAGGAGAAACAGAAGAAGCACAATATGATGCCGAAGCAGAAGAAACAGAAATAGTAGAATAAGCAGAAGCAGCAGGAGAAGCAGAAGAAGAAGACGGAGAAGGCGAGAGAGAAGGAGTAGGAGTAGGAGAAGCAAAAAGATAAGCAGAAGCAGAAAGAGAAGCAGAAGGAGAAGCAGCACGAGAAGTAGGAGAAGCAGGAGAAGCAGAAGCAGGAGAAGCAAAAGAAACAGAAGACGCAGAAGCAGAATGAGAAGCAGAAGGAGAAATTGAACCAGAAGCAGAAGGAGAAGCAGAAGCAGAAGGAGAAGCAGAAACAGAAGGAAAAGTAGAAAGAGAAGCAGGAGAAGCAGAAGAAGCAGCAGCAGGAGAAGCAGAAGCAGAAGAAGCCGAAGAAGCAGAAGCAGAACCTGAAGCAGCAGGAGAAGGAGGAGAAACAGAAGAAGCAGAACCTGGAGAAGCAGAAGGAGAAGCAGAAGCAGAAAGAGAAGCAAAAGCAGAATGAGAAGCAGAAGAAACAGAAGAAGGAGAGACAGTAGCAGAAGAAGCAGAAGATGCAGAAGCAGAAGGAGAAGCAGAAGGAAAAGCAGAAGAACGAGAAGGAGAAGGACAAGAAGAAAAAGAAGGCAAAGCAGAAAGAGAAGCAGAAGAAGGAGCAGGAGAAGGAAAAGCAGCAGGAGAAGCAGAAATAGCAGCAGAAGGAGAAGCAGGAGATGCAGAAACAGGAGAAGCAGAAACAGAAGAAACAGGAGAAGGACAAGAAGCAGAAGCAGAACCTGAAGCACAAGGAGAAGCATAAGGAGAAGCAGTAGAAGCAGAAGAAGCAGAAGCAGGAGAAACAGAAGCAGACGGAAAAGAATAAGCAATAGAAGCAGAAGCAGAAGCGGTGGGAGAAGCAGAAGATGGAGAAGGAGAAGGAGCAGCAGAAGGAGAAGTTGAAGCAGAAATAGAAGCAGAAACAGAAGGAGAATAAGAATGAGAAACAGAAGAATCAGATGAAGTAGAAGTAGAAGCAGAAAGAGGAGAAGAAGGAGAAGCAGAAGTAGAATCACAAGAAACAGAAGAAGAAGAAGCAGAAGAAACAGTAGCAAAAGAAACAGAAGAAGGTGAAGAGCAGAAGAAGAAGCAGAAGGAGAAGAAGAAGGAGAAGGAGAAGCAGAAAGAGAAGCAGGAGAAGCAGAAGAAGCAGGCGAAGCAGAATCAGAAGAAACAGGAGAAGCCGAAGAAGTAGAAGCAGAATCTGAAGCAGGAGAAACAGAAGAAGCACAATCTGAAGCAGAAGCAGAAGAAACAGAAATAGTAGAATAAGCAGAAGCACAAGCAGCAGGAGGAGCAGAAGAAGAAGACGGAGAAGGCGAAAGAGAAAGATTAGGAGTAGGAGAAGCAAAAGGATAAGCAGAAGCAGAAAGAGAAGCAGAAGAAGAAGCAGCACGAGAAGTAGGAGAAGCAGGAGAAGCAGAAGCAGGAGAAGCAGAAGAAACAGAAGACGCAGAAGCAGAATGAGAAGCAGAAGGAGAAATTGAAGCAGAAGCAGAAACAGAAGGATAAGCCGAAGCAGAATGAGAAGCAGAAGAAGGAGAAGGAGAAGCAGAAAGAGAAGCAGAACGAGAAGCAGGAGAAGTAGTAGCAGGTGAAGCAGAAGCAGAAGAAACAGAAGAAGGAGAAGAAGCAGAAGCAGAAGGAGAAGCAGAAACAGAAGGAAAAGCAGAAAGAGAAGCAGGAGAAGCAGAAGAAGCAGAAGCAGGAGAAGCAGAAGCAGAAGAAGCCGAAGAAGCAGAAGCAGAACCTGAAGCAGAAGGAGAAGCAGAAGAAGCAGAATCTGGAGAAGCAGAAGGAGAAGCAGAAGCAGAAAGAGAAGCAAAAGCAGAAGGAGAAGCAGAAGAAAGAGAAGAAGCAGAGGCAGTAGCAGAAGAAGCAGAAGATGCAGAAGCAGAAGCAGATGGAAAAGCAGAAGAACGAAAAGTTGAAGGAGAAACAGAAAGAGGAGCAGAAGAAGGAGCAGGAGAAGGAAAAGCAGCAGGTGAAGCACAAAGAGCTGTAGATGGTGAAGCAGGAGATGCAGAATCAGGAGAAGCAGATGCAGAAGATACAGGAGAAGGACAAGAAGCAGAAGCTGAAGGAGAAGCACAAACAGAAGGAGAAGCAGAAAGAGAAGGAGGGGAAGCAGAAGAAGCAGAAGCAGGAGAAGCAGAAGCATAAGAATCCGAAGAAGCAGAAGCATAACTTGAAGCAGAAAGAGAAGCTGGGGAAGCAGAAGAAGCAGAATATGGAGAAGCAGAATGAGAAGCTGAAGGAGAAGCAGAAGCGGAAAGAGAATCAAAAGCAGAAGTAGAAGCAGAAGAAACAGAAGAAGCAGTAGCAGTTGCAGCAGAAGCAGAAGGAGAAGCAGAAGGAAAAGCAGAAGAACGAGAACAAGAAGGAGAAACAGAAGCAGAAGCAGAAGGAGAAGCAGAAGAAGCAGAAGTAGAAGCAGAAACTAGATAGAATAAGCATAAGGA
>NW_012300512.1:0-3519 GCF_000151885.1 Dipodomys ordii | reverse complement strand
AACAGAAGAAGCAGAAGCAGTAGCAGTTGCAGCACAAGCAGAAGGAGAAGCAGAAGGAAAAACAGAAGAACGAGAAGGAGAAGGAAAAACAGAAGCAGAAGCAGAAGGAGAATCAGAAGGAGAAGCAGAAGAAGCAGAAGGAGAAGCGAAGGAGAAGCAGAAGCAGAAGAAAATGCAGAAGGAGAAGCAGAAGCAGAAGAAGATGCAGAAGGAGAAGCAGAAATAGGAGAAGGAGAAGGAGAAGGAAGTGCAGCGGAAGCAATAGGAGAAGCAGAAGGAGAAGCAGAAGCAGAATGAGAAGCAGAAAGAGAAGCAGTAGAAGCAGAAGAAGCAGGAAAAGCAGAAGCAGAAGAAAGAGAAGAAGAAGAAGAAGAAGAAGAAGAAGAAGAAGAAGAAGAAGAAGAAGAAGAAGAAGAAGAAGAAGAAGAAGAAGAAGAAGAAGAAGAAGAAGAAAAAGAAGAAGAAGAAGGAGAAGAAGAAGGTGAAGCATAATGAGAAGCATAAGGAGAAGCAGTAGAAGCAGAAGAAGCAGAAGCAGGAGAAGCAGAAGCAGAAGAAAAAGAATAAGCAAAAGAAGCAGAAGCAGAAGCAGTGGGAGAAGCAGAAGAAGGAGAAGGAGCAGCAGAAGGAGAAGCGGAAGCAGAAAGAGAAGCAGAAACAGAAGGAGAACAAGAAGGAGAAGCAGGAGAATCAGAAGAAGCAGAAGTAGAAGCAGAAAGAGGAGAAGAAGGAGAAGCAGAAGTAGAATCAGAAGAAGAAGAAGAAGAAGACACAGAAGCAAAAGAAACAGAAGAAAGAGAAGAGCAGAAGCAGAAGCAGTAGGAGAAGCAGAGGCAGAGGAGAAGCAGAAAGAGAAGCAGGATTAGCAGAAGAAGCAGGAGAAGCAGAAGCAGAAGAAACAGGAGAAGCAGAAGAAGAAGAAGGAGAAGGCGAAAGAGAAGGATTAGGAGTAGGAGAAGCAAAAGGGTAAGCAGAAGCAGAACGAGAAGCAGAAGGAGAAGCCGCACGAGCAGTAGGAGAAGCAGAAGAAACAGAAGACCCATAAGCAGAATGAGAATCACAAGGAGAAATTGAAGCAGAAGCAGAAGGAGAAGCAGAAGCAGAAGTAGAAGGATAAGCAGAAGAAGGAGAAGGAGAAGCAGAAAAAGAAGCAGAAAGAGTAGCAGAAGAAGGAGAAGGAGAAGCAGAAGCAGAGGAAAGGAAGGAGAAGCAGAAGAAGCAGAAGCGGGAGAAGCAGAAGAAGAAGAAGAAGAAGAAGAAGAAGAAACAGAAGAAGGAGAAGGAGCAGAAGGAGAAGTAGAAGCAGAAGGAGAAGCAGAAAGAGAAGCAAAAGAAGCAGTAGCAGGAGAAGCAGAAGCAGAAGAAACAGAAGAAGCCGAAGAAGCAGAAGCAGGACCTGAAGCAGAAGAAACAGAACAAGCAGAAGAAGCAGAAGCAGAAGCAGAACGAGAAGCAGAAGAAGAAGAAGGAGAAGGAGAAAGAGAAGGATTAGGAGTAGGAAGAGCAGGAGGAGAATCAGAAGCAGAAGGAGAAGCAGAAGGAGCAGCAGAAGGAGAAGCAGAAGGAGAAGCAGAAGAAGGAGAAGCAGAAGCAGAAGAAGCAGCAGAAGGAGAAGCAGAAACAGAAGAAGATGCAGAAGGAGAAGCAGGAGAAGCAGAAGAAGCAAAAGCAGGAGAAGCAGAAGTAGGAGAAGGAGAAGGAAGGGCAGCAGAAGCAATAGGAGAAGCAGAAGGAGAAGCAGAAGCAGAATGAGAAGCAGAAAGAGAAGCAGTAGAAGCAGAAGTAGCAGGACAAGCAGAAGCAGCCAAAAGGGAAGAAGAAGAAGAAGAAGAAGAAGAAGAAGAAGAAGAAGAAGAAGAAGAAGAAGAAGAAGAAGAAGAAGATTAAGGAGAAGCAGAAGAAGCAGAAGCAGGAGAAGCAGAAGATAAAGAATAAGCAAATGAAGCAGAAGCAGAAGCAGTGGGAGAAGGAGAAGAAGGAGAAGAAGGAGCAGCAGAAAGAGAAGCAGAAGCAGAAAGAGAAGCAGAAACAAAAGGAGAAAAAGAAGGAGAAGCAGGAGAATCAGAAGAAGCAGAAGTAGAAGCAGAAAGAGGAGAAGAAGGAGAAGCAGAAGTAGAATCAGAAGAAGCAGAAGAAGAACAAGCAGAAGAAACAGAAGCAAAAGAAACAGAAGAAGGAGAAGAGCAGAAGTAGAAGGAGAAGCAGAAGGAGAAGCAGAAAGAGAAGCATGAGAAGTAGAAGAAGCAGGAGAAGCAGAAGCAGAAGCAACAGGAGAAGCCGAAGAAGCAGAAGCAGAATCTGAAGCAGAAGGAGAAACAGAAGAAGCACAATCTGAAGCAGAAGCAGAAGAAACAGAAATAGTAGAATAAGCAGAAGCAGAAGCAGCAGGAGAAGCCGAAGAAGAAGACGGAGAAGGCGAGAGAGAAGAATTAGGAGTAGGAGAAGCAAAAGGATAAGCAGAAGCAGAAGGAGAAGCAGCACGAGAAGTAGGAGAAGCAAGAGAAGCAGAAGCAGGAGAAGCAGAAGAAACAGAAGACGCAGAAGCAGAATGAGAAGCAGAAGGAAAAATTGAAGTAGAAGGAGAAGCAGAAGCAGAAGGAGAAGCAGGAGAAGGAGAAGCAGAAAGAGAAGCAGAAAGAGAAGCAGAACGAGAAGCATGAGAAGCAGAAGCAGGAGAAGCAGAAGCAGAAGATACAGAAGAAGGAGAAGAAGCAGAAGGAGAAGCATAAACAGAAGGAAAAGCAAAAAGAAAAGCAGGAGAAGCAGAAGAAGAAGCAGCAGGAGAAGCAGAAGCAGAAGAAGCCGAAGAAGCAGAAGCAGAACCTGAAGCAGAAGGAGAAGCAGGAGAAGCAGAAGAAGCAGAACCTGGAGAAGCAGAAGGAGAAGCAGAAGCAGAAAGAGAAGCAAAAGCAGAAGGAGAAGCAGAAGAAGCAGAAGAAGCACAGGCAGTAGCAGAAGAAGCAGAAGATGCAGAAGCAGAAGGAGAAGCAGAAGGAAAAGCAGAAGAACGAGAAGAAGGAGAAACAGAAGGAGAAGAAAAAAGAGAAGCAGAAGAAGGAGCAGGAGAAGGAAAAGCAGCAGGAGAAGCAGAAAGAGCAGCAGAAGGAGAAGCAGGAGATGCAGAAACAGGAGAAGCAGAAGCAGAAGAAACAGGAGAAGGACAAGAAGCAGAAGCAGAAGCAGAACCTGAAGCAGAAGGAGAAGCAGGAGAAGCAGAAGAAGCAGTATCTGGAGAAGCAGAATGAGAAGCAGAAGCGGAAAGAGAATCAAAAGCAGAAGGATAAGCAGAAGAAACAGAAGAACAGAAGGAGTAGCAGTTGCAGCAGTAGGAGAAGCAGAAGGAAAAGCAGGAGAACGAGAAGGAGAAGGCAAAACAGAAGGAGAAGCAGAAAGAGAATCAGAAGGAGAAGCAGAAGAAGCAGAAAGAGAAGCAGAAGCAGAAGAAGAAACATAAGGACAAGCACAAGCAGAAGGAGATGCAGAAGGAGAAGCATGAGAAGCAGAAGAAGCAGAAGCAGA
>NW_012300511.1:0-3519 GCF_000151885.1 Dipodomys ordii | reverse complement strand
GCAGAAGCAGGAGAAGCAGAAGCAGAAGAAAAGTAATAAGCTTAAGAAGCAGAATCATTGGAAGAAGGAGAAGGAGCAACAGAAGGAGAAGCAGAAGGAGAATCAGAAGGAGAAGCAGAAGAAGGAGAAGCAGAAGCAGAAGAAGCAGCAGAAGGAGAAGCAGAAGCAGCAGAAGATGCAGAAGGAGAAGCAGGAGGAGCAGAAGAAGCAGAAGCAGAAGGAGAAGCAGAAGTAGGAGAAGAAGAAGGAGAAGGAAGGGCAGCAGAAGCAATAGGAGAAGCATTAGGAGAAGCAGAATCAGAATGAGAAGCAGAAAGAGAAGCAGTAGAAGCAGAAGAAGCAAGAAAATCATAAGCAGAAGAAAGAGAAGGAGAAGAAGAAGAAGAAGAAGAAGAAGAAGAAGAAGAAGAAGAAGAAGAAGAAGAAGAAGAAGAAGAAGAAGAAGAAGAAGAAGAAGAAGAAGACGAAGAAGAAGAAGAAGAAGAAGAAGCATCAGCATAAGGAGAAGCATAAGGAGAAGCATAAGGAGAAGCAGTAGAAGCAGAAGCAGGAGAAGCAGAAACAGAAGAAAAAGAATAAGCAAAAGAAGCAGAAGCAGAAGCAGTGGGAGAAGCAGAAGAAGGAGAAGGAGAAGGAGCAGCAGAAGGAGAAGGAGAAGCAGAAAGAGAAGCAGAAACAGAAGGAGAACAAGAAGGAGAAGCAGGAGAATCAGAAGAAGCAGGAGTAGAAGCAGAAAGAGGGGAAGAAGGAGAAGCAGAAGTAGAATCAGAAGAAACAGAAGAAGAAGAAGAAGAAGAAGAAGAAGAAGAAGAAGAAGAAGAAGAAGAAGAAGAAGAAGAAGAAGAAGAAACAGAAGCAAAAGAAACAGAAGAAGGAGAAGAGCAGAAGCAGAAGCAGAAGCAGAAGAAGAAGGAGAAGCCGAAAGAGATGCAGGAGAAGCAGAAGAAGCAGGAGAAGCAGAAGCAGAAGAAACAGGAGAAGCCGAAGAAGCAGAAGCAGAAGCAGAAGCAGAAAGAGAAACAGAAGAAGCACAATATGAAGCAGAAGCAGAAGAAACAGAAACAGTAGAATAAGCAGAAGCAGAAGCACCACGAGAAGCAGAAGAAGAAGAAGGAGAAGGCGAAAGAGAAGGATTAGGAGTAGGAGAAGCAAAAGGATAAGCAGAAGCAGAAAGAGACGCAGTAGGAGAAGCAGCACGAGAAGTAGGAGAAGCAGGAGAAGCAGAAGCAGGAGAAGCAGAAGAAACAGAAGACGCAGAAGCAGAATGAGCAGCAGAAGGAAAAATTGAATCAGAAGCAGAAGGAGAAGCAGAAGCAGAAGGAGAAGCAGAAGAAGGAGAAGGAGAAGCAGAAAGAGAAGCAGAAGGAGAAGCAGGAGAAGCAGAAGCAGGAGAAGCAGAAGCAGAAGAAACAGAAGGAGAAGAAGCAGAAGCAGAAGGAGAAGCAGAAACAGAAGGAAAAGCAGAAAGAGAAGCAGGAGAGGCAGAAGAAGCAGCAGCAGGAGAAGCAGAAGCAGAAGAAGCCGAAGAAGCAGAACCTGAAGCAGAAGGTGAAGCAGGAGAAGCAGAAGAAGCAGAATCTGGAGAAGCAGAAGGAGAAGCAGAAGCAGAAAGAGAAGCAAAAGCAGAAGGAGAAGCAGAATGAGAAGCAGAAGAAACAAAAGAAGCAGAGGCAGTAGCAGAAGAAGCAGAAGATGCAGAAGCAGAAGGAAAAGCAGATGAAGAGAAGGAGAAAGAGAAGGAGAAACAGAAGGAGAAGCAGAAAGAGAAGCAGAAGAAGGAGCAGGAGAAAGAAAAGCAGCAGGAGAAGCAGAAAGAGCAGCAGAAGGAGAAGCAGGAGATGCAGAAACAGGAGAAGCAGAAGCAGAAGAATCAGAAGGACAAGACGCAGAAGCAGAGGGAGAAGCAGAAACAGAAGGAGAAGCAGAAAGAGAAGTAGGGGAAGCAGAAGAAGCAGAAGCAGGAGAAGCAGAAGCATAAGAATCCGAAGAAGCAGAAGCAGAACCTGAAGCAGAAGGAGAAGCAGATGAAGCAGAAGAAGCAGAATCTGGGGAAGCAGAATGAGAAGCAGTAGGAGAAGCAGAAGCAGAAAGAGAATCAAAAGCAGAAGGAGAAGCAGAAGAAACAGAAGAAGTAGAAGCCGTAGCAGTTGTAGCAGAAGCAGAACGAGAAGCAGAAGGAAAAGCAGAAGAACAAGAAGGAGAAGGAGAAACAGAAGGAGAAACAGAAGGAGAAGCAGAAAGAGAAGCAGGTAAAGCAGCAGAAGAAGAAGCAGAAGGAGAATCAGAAGGAGAAGCAGAAGAAGGAGAAGGAGAAGCAGAAGAAGATGCAGAAGGAGAAGCAGGAGAAGTAGAAGAAGCAGAAGCAGAAGGAGAAGAAGGACAAACAGAAGAAACAGAAGCAAAAGGAGAAGCAAAAGAAGGAGAAGGAGAAGGAGAAGCAGAAGCAGAAGAAGAAGCATAAGGACAAGCACAAGCAGGAGATGCAGAAGGAGGAGCAGGAGAAGCAGAAGAAACAGAAGCTGAAGGAGAAGCAGAAGTAGGAGAAGGAGAAGGAGGAGAAGCAGAAGCAGAAGGAGAAGCAGAAGCGGAATGAGAAGCAGAAAGAGAAGCAGTAGAAGGACAAGAAGCAGAACCAGGAGAAGCCGAAAGAGAAGAATCAGAAGAGGCAGAAACAGAAGCAGAAGTAGAAGCAGAAGCAGAAGAGAAGCAGCAGAAGAAGTAGAACCAGAAATTCAGGCAGGAGAAACAGAAGAAGCAGAAGCAGAAGCAGAAGGAGAAGCAAAAAGAGAAGCAGAAGAAGAAGTAGAAGAAGCAGCAGAAGGAGAAGCAGCCTAAGAAGCAGAAAAAGAAGTAGGAGAAGCAGAAGCAGAAAGAGAAGTAGAAGCCGAAGAAGCAGAAGCAGAAGAAAAAGCAGTAGAAGCATAAGAAGCAGAAGCAGGAGAAGCAGAAGCAGAAGAAAAAGAAGAAGCATAAGAAGCAGAAGCAGAGGGAGACACAGAAGAAGGAGAAGGAACAGCAGAAGGTGAAGCAGAAGGAGATGCAGAAGCAGAAGGAGAAGCAGAAACAGAAGGAGAAGAAGAAGGAGAAGTTGGAGAATCAGAAGAAGCAGAAGAAGAAGCAGAAAGAGTAGCAGAAGAAGGAGAAGGAGAAGCAGAACGAGAAGGACAAGCAGGAGAAGCAGAAGAAGCAGAAGCGGGAGAAGCAGAAGAAGCAGAAGCAGAAGAAGAAGAAGAAGAAGAAGAAAAAGAAGAAGAAGAAGAAGAAGAAGAAGAAGAAGAAGAAGAAGAAGAAGAAGAAGATAAGATGAAGATGATGACGACGACGATATGACGACGATGTAGAAGAGATGAGAACATAAGAAGGAGAAGAGCAGACGAAAAGCAGAGTCAGAAGAGAAGCAGAAAGAGAAGCAGAGAGTCAGAGAGCAGTAGTCAGGAGAGTCAGAGTCAGAGCAGAGAATAGAGAGCTCAGATCAGAGGAGATCTGAGCAGAGGAGAGCAGAGCAGAGAGCTGGAAAGC
>NW_012300510.1:0-3520 GCF_000151885.1 Dipodomys ordii | reverse complement strand
CAGCGTGGGACATAGAGGGACACAGCGGGACACAGCGGGACACAGCAGGGGACACAGCGGCGGACACAGCATGGGATAGAGCGGGACGCAGCGGGACACAGCGGGACACAGCGGGACACAGTGGTGGATACAGCGGGGATATAGCGGGGGACAGAGCTGGACACAGGGGGACACAGCAGGGACTCAGCGGGACACAGCGGGTACACTGCGGTGACACAGCGGGACACAGCGGGGACACAGCGGGACACAGCGGGACACAGCGGGAGAGACAGCGGGTGACAGCGGGGACACACCTGGGGACAACGGGGACACAGCGGGGTCACAGAGGGAGACACAGCGGGGACACAGCAGGGCACATAGCGGGGGACACAGCCGGACACAGCGGGGGCACAGCGGGACACAGCGGGGACACAGTGTGGGCCTCAGTGGGGGACACTGCGGGACACCACGGGGGACACAGAGGGGACACAGCGGGACACAGAGGGGGACACTGCGGGGGACACAGCGGGACACAGCGGAACACAGTGGGCTACACAGCAGGGGACAGCGGGGACACACCAGGGGACAACGGGGACACAGCGGGACAAAGCGGGGGACACAGTGGAGGATACAGCGGGACACAGCAGGGGACAAGCGAGGACACAGCAGGACACAGCGGGACACAGTAGTGATACAGCAGCGACACAACGGTGGACATAGAGAGACACAGAGGGGGACACAGTGGGACACAGCAGGCCACAGTGGGGGACACAGCGGGACACAGCAGGACACATTGAGGATACAGCGGGGACACAGCGTGGGCCTCAGTGGGGGACACAGCGACGACACAGTGGGGACACTGCGGGGAACACAGCGGGAACACAGCGGGGACACAGCGGGAAACAGTGGGACACAGCGAGGGACACAGCGGGGGACACAGCAGGGGACACAGCGGGACACAGCGGGACACACCGGGAACATAGAGGGGACACAGCGGAACACAGCGGGGACACAGCGGGACACATTGTGAATACAGCAGGGACACAGCGCGACACAGCGGGGGACACAGAGGGACACAGCGAACACAGCGGAACACTGTGGAGACACAGCAGGGGAGAGCGGGCACACTCCGGGGGACAACAGGGACACAGCGGGACACAGCGTGGGACACAGCGAAGGACACAGCCGGACACAGCGGGGACACAGAGGGACACAGCGGGGTCCTCAGCGGGGGACACTGCGGGACACATTCGGGGACAAGGTGGGGACACTGCGGGACACAGCGGAAACCAGAGCAGAGGACACAGCGGAACACAGCGGAACACAGCAGGGGACACAGCAGGGGACAGCGGGGACACACCAGGGGACAATGGGGACACAGCAGGACAAAGCGGGGGACACAGCGGGGGACAAAGCGGGACACAGCAGGGGACAAGCGAGGACAAAGCGGGACACAGCGGGGACACAGAGGGACCCAGCGGGACACAGCGGGGGACACAGCGGAGGAAACAGCGGGACACAGCAGGGGACAGAGCGGGTGACACAGCTGGACACAGCGGGACACAGCAGGGACACAGCAGGACACAGCGGTGACACACTGGGAAACAGCGGGGACACAACGGGACTCCACGGGGCCACAGTGGAGGACACAGCGGGGGACACAGCTGGACACAGCGGGACACAGCGAGGGACACAGCTGGACACAGCGGGACACAGCGGGGACACAGAGGTGGACACAGCGGGGACACAGCGGGATACAGCGGGGGATATAGCGGGACACGGACGGACACAGCGGGGACACAGCGGGGACACAGCGGGACACAGCAGGACATAGGGGGACACAGTGGGGACACAGCGGGACACAGCGGGGACACAGATGGACACAACGGAGGACACAGCGGGGAACAGTGGGACACAGCAGGGACACAGCGAGGGACACAGGGAGACACAGCGGGGACACAGTGGGGGACACAGTGGAGGACACAGTGGGACACAGGGGTGACACAGCGGGGACACGGCGGTGGACACAGCGTGGGACATAGAGGGACACAGCGGGACACAGCGGGACACAGCAGGGGACACAGCGGCGGACACAGCATGGGATAGAGCGGGACGCAGCGGGACACAGCGGGACACAGCGGGACACAGTGGTGGATACAGCGGGGATATAGCGGGGGACAGAGCTGGACACAGGGGGACACAGCAGGGACTCAGCGGGACACAGCGGGTACACTGCGGTGACACAGCGGGACACAGCGGGGACACAGCGGGACACAGCGGGACACAGCGGGAGAGACAGCGGGTGACAAATAGGGGAACAAGCTTGGACATAGCGGGACACAGCGAGAACACAGCGGGGGACACAGCTGTACACAGCGGGACACAGCGGGGACACAGAGGTGGACACAGCTGGGACACAGCGGGACACAGCGGGGGATACAGCGGGACACAGCGGGACACAGCAGGGACACAGCGGGGGACACAGCGGAACACAGCGGGACACAGCGGGACACGGGGGGGTCACTAGGGGACACAGCGTGGGGCACAGTGGGACACAGCGTGGGACACAGCGGTGGACACAGAGAGACACAAAGTGAGACACAGCGGGACACAGCGGGACACAGCGGGGGACACAGCGGGGGCACAGCGGGACACAGTGTGGACACAGAGGGGGACACTGCGGGACATAGCAGGACATAATGGGGACACAGAGGGGGACCAACTGGGGACAGCGGTGACACACCTGGGCACAATGGGGACACAGCGGGGACACAGAGGGGGACACAGCGGGGACACAGCGGGGACACAGCAGTGACACAGCGGAACACAGGGGGGACACAGCGGGATTCAACAGGGCCACAGCGGGGGAAACAGTGGTACACAGCGGGAAACACAGCGGGACACAGCAGGACACAGTGGGACACAGCGAGGACACAGCGGGACACAGCGGGGACACACCAGGGGACAACGGGAACACAGCGGGGACACAGATGGGGACACAACGGGGACACAGATGGGGACACAGCGGAGACACAGCGGGACACAGCGGGACACAGTGGGGGACACAGCGGGGGACACAGCGGGACACAGAGGGGTACACAGCAGGGGACAAGCGAGGACACAGTGGGACACAGCGGGACACAGCGGGGACACAGCGGTGGACACAGAGAGACACAAAGCGGGACACAGCGGGACACAGCAGAACACAGCGGGGGACACAGCGGGACACAGCCGGGGGCATAGCGATGACACAGTGGGACACAGCGAGGACACAGCAGGGACACAGCGGGGACACAGCGGGGAACAAAGCGGGAACACAGCGTGACACAGCGGGACACAGCAGGTACACAGCGGGAAACAGTGGGGGACACAGCGGGACACAGCGGGGGACACAACGGGGACACAACGGTGTCAAAGTGGGGGACACAGCGGGGACACAGCGGGACATAGCGGGACACAGAGGGGGACGCAGCGGGACACAGCGGGACACAACAGGTACACAGCGGGGGACACAGCGGAACACAGCGGGACACAGCAGGGA
>NW_012300509.1:0-3520 GCF_000151885.1 Dipodomys ordii | reverse complement strand
ACAGCGAGGACACAGTGGGACACAGTGTGGGACAAAGTGGGAGACAGCGGGGCACACAGCGAGGACACAGCAGGACACCGAGGGGACTCAGCGGGGGACACAGCTGGGGACAAAGCAGGACACCATGGGACACAGTGTGACACAGCGGGACACAGCCGGGACACTGTGGGGACACAGCGGGACAAAGCAGTGGACACAGCCTGACACAACGAAGTACACAGCGGGACACAGCGGGCACAAAGTGGGGACACAGCGGGACACAGCAGGACACAGCAGGGACAGAGCGGGACACAGCGGGACACAGCGGGGGACCCAGCGAGGACACGGCGGGACACAGCGGGGGACACAGCGAGGACACAGCGGAGACTCAGCGGGGTCACAGCGGGATACAGCGGGACACAGACTGACACAGCGGGACACAGCAGAGGACACAGCGGGACACAGCGGAGGACAGAGCGACGACACAGCAGGACACAGCTGGGACACAGGTGGACTCAGCAGGGTTACAGCGGGACACAACGGGACACAGCAGGACACAGCGTGACACAGCGGGGACACAGCAGGGGCACAGCGGGGGACACAGCGGTACACAACGGGACACAGCGGGGGACACAGTAGGACAGAGCGGGGGACACAGCGGGGGACGATAGGGGGACACCACGAATAACAGAGCAAGGACACAGCGGGACCCAGCGGACACAGCCTCGATACAGCAGGATTCACAGCGTTACACAGCGGGTTACACAGCTGGGGACACAAAGGGACACATTGGTGGACACAGCGGGACACAGCGGGACAGAGTGGGACAGAGACAGGATAAAGCGTGAGACACAGCGGGGGACAGAGCGGGAAACAGCGGGGGACACAGCGAGGACACAGCGGGACACAGCGGGTCACAGCGGGGGACACAGCTAGGACACAGCGGGACACAGTGGGGACACAAAGGGGACTCAGCGGGGGAAACAGCAGGGGAAAAAGCGGGACACCATGGGACACAGTGTGAAACAGCAGGACACAGAGAAAACACTGCGTCCACACAGCGGGACAAAGCGGGGGACACAGCGGGACACAGCGGGACACAGCGGGGGACACAGCGGGGGACAGTGGAGACAAAGAGAGGACACAGCGGGACACAGCGGTGACACAGCTAGACACAACGGAGTACACAGTGGGACACAGCAGGCACAAAGCGGGGACAGAGCGGGACACAGCGGGACATAGCGGGGGACACAGCGGGACACAGAGGGGGACACAGTGAGGACACAGTGGGACACAGCGGGGGACACAGCGGGGGACACAGCGGGACACAGCCAGGAACAGCGTAGATACAGGGGGAAACAGCGTTACACAGCGTGGTACACAGCTGTGGACACAACAGGACACAGTGTGGGCACAGCGGGACACAGCGGGACACAGTGGGACACAGCGGGGACAAAGCGTGAGACACAGCGGGGGACAGAGTGGGGAGACAGCATGGGACACAGCGGGGAATCAGCGGGGTCACAGCCGGATACAGCGGGACACAGACTGACACAGCGGGACACAGCAGAGGACACAGCGGGACACAGCGGAGGACAGAGCGACGACACAGCAGGACACAGCGGGGACACAGGGGCACTCAGCAGGGTTACAGCGGGACACAACGGGACACAGCAGGACACAGTGTGACACAGCGGGGACACAGCAGGGGCACAGTGGGGGACACAGCGGGACACAACGGGACACAGCGGGAGACACAGCAGGACAGAGCGGGGGACACAGCGGGGGACAGAGGGGGACACCACGAATAACAGAGCAAGGACACAGCGGGACCCAGCGTGACACAGCCTCGATACAGCGGGATTCACAGCGTTACACAGCGGGTTACACAGCTGGGGACACAAAGGGACACAGTGGTGGACACAGCGGGACACAGCGGAACAGAGTGGGACACAGATGGGATAAAGCGTGAGACACAGAGGGGGACAGAGCGGGAGACAGCGGGGGACACAGCGAGGACACAGCGGGACACAGCGGGGACACAGCGGGGACTCAGCTGGGGACACAGCGGGGGACAAAGCGGGACACCACGGAACACAGCGGGACACAGCGCGAAACAGCGGTGACCCTTCGGGGACACAGCGGGACACAGCGGGGCACACAGCAGAACACAGCGGGGCACACAGCGAGGACACAGCAGGACACCAAGGGGACTCAGCAGGGAACACAGCGGGGACACAGCAGGGACACAGCGGGGGACACAGTAGGACAGAGCGGGGGACACAGCGGGGGACAGAGGGGGACACCACGAATAACAGAGCAAGGACACAGCGGGACCCAGCGGGACACAGCCTCGATACAGCGGGATTCACAGCGTTACACAGCGGGTTACACAGCTGGGGACACAAAGGGACACAGTGGTGGACACAGCGGGACACAGCGGGACAGAGTGGGACACAGACGGGATAAAGCATGAGATACAGCGGGGGACAGAGCGGGAGACAGCGGGGGACACAGCGAGGACACATCGGGACACAGCGGGGAAACAGCGGGACACAGAGGGGCCACAGCGGGTCACACCGGGACACTGAGGGTCACAGCAGGGACACAGCGGGACAAAGCGGGACACATCAGGACACAGAGGGGGACACAGCGGGACACAGCAGGGGACACAGCGAAAACACAGCGGGACACAGCGGGAGAAACAGCGAGGACACAGCGGGACACAGCGGGGGAAAAAGTGGGACACAGCGGGGACACAGCAGTGGACACAGCGGGAGACAGCGGGGCACACAGCGGGACACAGCGGGGGACACAGCGGGGGCCAAAGCGGGACACAGCGGGACACAGTGGTGGACACAGCGAGGACACAGCGGGACCCAGCGGGACACAGCGTCGATACAGCAGGGACAGAGTGGGCCACAGCGGGGTGGACAGCTGGGGACACAACGGGGCACATCGGGGGACACAGCAAGTACTCAGCGGAACACAGCGTGGGACACAGTGAGGACACAGGGGGACACAGCGGGACACAGCAGGAACACAGCAGTAGACACAGCGGGACACAGCAGGGGACACAGCGGGACACAGCGGGGGACACAGGGAGGACAGAGCGGGACACAGCGGGGACACAGCGGGGACTCAGCGGGGGACACAGCGGGGGACAAAGCGGGACACAGCGGGACACAGCGGGACACAGCGTCGATACAGCGGGGACACAGCGGGACACAGCGGGGTACACAGCTGGGGACACAACGGAACACAGCGGGGGACACAGCGAGGACACAGCAGGACACAGCGCGGACACAGCGGAGACACTGCGGGAACATAGCACGACACAGCTGGGTACACAGCGGGACACAGCGGGACACAGCTTGGGACACAGCGGGGACATAGCGCGACACAGCGGGGGAAACAGCGAGGACACAGTGGGACACAGCGTGGGACAAAGTGGGAGACAGCGGGGCACACAGCGGGACACAGCAGAACACAGCAGTAGACACAGCGGGACACAGCAGGGACACAGCGGGACACAGCATGA
>NW_012300508.1:0-3520 GCF_000151885.1 Dipodomys ordii | reverse complement strand
AGGAGAAGCATAAGGAGAAGCAGTAGAAGCAGAAGCAGCAGAAGCAGAAGCAGAAGAAAAAGAATAAGCAAAAGAAGCAGAAGCAGAAGCAGTGGGAGAAGCCGAAGAAGGAGAAGGAGAAGGAGCAGCAGAAGGAGAAGCAGAAGCAGAAAGAGAAGCAGAAACAGAAGGAGAACACGAAGGAGAAGCAGGAGAATCAGAAGAAGCAGAAGTAGATGCAGAAAGAGGAGAAGAAGGAGAAGCAGAAGTAGAATCAGAAGAAACAGAAGAAGAAGAAGCAGAAGAAACAGAAGCAAAAGAAACAGAAGAAGGAGAAGAGCAGAAGCAGAAGCAGAAACAGAGGCAGAAGGAGAAGGAGAAAGAGAAGCAGGAGAAGCATAAGAAGCAGGAGAAGCAGAAGAAGAAGACGGAGAAGGCGAAAGAGAAGGATTAGGAGTAGGAGAAGCAAAAGGATAAGCAGAAGCAGAAAGAGACGCAGAAGGAGAAGCAGCACGAAAAGTAGGAGAAGCAGGAGAAGCAGAAGCAGGAGAAGCAGAAGAAACAGAAGACGCAGAAGCAGAATGAGAAGCAGAAGGGGAAATTGAAGCAGAAGCAGAAGGAGAAGCAGAAGCAGAAGGAGAAGCAGAAGAAGGAGAAGGAGAAGCAGAAAGAGAAGCAGAAAGAGAAGCAGAAAGAGAAGCAGAACGAGAAGCAGGAGAAGCAGAAGCAGAAGAAACAGTAGGAGAAGAAGCAGAAGCAGAAGGAGAAGCAGAAACAGAAGGAAAAGCAGAAAGAGAAGCAGGAGATGCAGAAGAAGCAGCAGCAGGAGAAGCAGAAGCAGAAGAAGCCGAAGAAGCAGAAGCAGAACCTGAAGCAGAAGGAGAAGCAGGAGAAGCAGAACAAGCAGAATCTGGAGAAGCAGAAGGAGAAGCAGAAGCAGAAAGAGAAGCAAAAGCAGAAGGAGAAGCAGAAGAAATAGAAGAAGCAGAGGCAGTAGCAGAAGAAGCAGAAGATGCAGAAGCAGAAGGAGAAGCAGAAGGAAAAGCAGAAGAACGAGAAGGAGAAGGAGAAACAGAAGGAGAAGCAGAAAGAGAAGCAGAAGAAGGAGCAGGAGAAGGAAAAGCAGCAGGAGAAGCAGAAAGAGCAGTATAAGGAGAAGCAGGAGATGCAGAAACAGGAGAAGCATAAGCAGAACAAACAGGAGAAGGACAAGAAGCAGAAGCAGAAGGAGAAGCAGAAACAGAAGGAGAAGCAGAAAGAGAAGGAGGGGAAGCAGAAGAAGCAGAAGCAGGAGAAGCAGAAGCATAAGAATCCGAAGAAGCAGAAGCAGAACCTGAAGCAGAATGAGAAGCAGGAGAATCAGAAGAAGCAGAATCTGGAGAAGCAGAATGAGAAGCAGAAGGAGAAGCAGAAAGAGAAGCAGGTAAAGCAGAATAAGGAGAAGCAGAAGGAGAAGCAGAAGAAGGAGAAGGAGAAGCAGAAGCAGAAGAAATTGCAGAAGGAGAAGCAAGAGAAGCAGAAGAAGCAGAAGCAGAAGGAGAAGCAGGAAAAGCAGAAGAAGCCCAAGCAAAAGGAGAAGCAAAAGAAGGAGAAGGAGAAGCAGAGGCAGAAGAAGATGCATAAGGACAAGCACAAGCAGAAGGAGATGCAGAAGGAGAAGCAGGAGAAGCAGAAGAAGC
Organism: Dipodomys ordii; assembly: GCF_000151885.1. NCBI lineage: Eukaryota > Metazoa > Chordata > Mammalia > Rodentia > Heteromyidae > Dipodomys > Dipodomys ordii. The sequence continues at coordinate 1,862 of NW_012300508.1, read as the reverse complement.
AGAAGCTGAAGGAGAAGCAGAAGTAGGAGAAGGAGAAGGAGGAGAAGCAGAAGGACAAGCAGAAGCGGAATGAGAAGCAGAAAGAGAAGCAGGAGAAGTACAAGATGCAGAAGCAGGAGAAGCCAAAAGAGAAGAAGCAGAAGAAGCAGAATCAGAAGCAGAAGTAGAAGCAGAAGTAGAAGGAGAAGCAGCAGAAGAAGTAGAACCAGAAATTCAGGCAGGAGAAAGAGAAGAAGCAGAAGCAGAAAGAGAAGCAAAAAGAGAAGCAGAAAGAGAAGTAGAAGAAGCAGCAGAAGGAGAAGCAGCAGAAGAAGCACAAAAACAAGCAGGAGAAGCAGAAGCAGAAAGAGAAGTAGAAGCAGAAGAATCAGAAGAAGCAGAAGCAGAAGAAGAAGCAGTAGAAGCATAAGAAGCAGAAGCAGGAGAAGCAGAAGCAGAAGAAATAAAGAAGCATAAGATGCAGAAGCCGAAGCAGAGGGAGAAACAGAAGAAGGAGAAGGAGCAGCAGAAGGTGAAGCAGAAGGAGATGCAGAAGGAGAAAGAGAAGCAGAAACAGAAGGAGAAGGAGGAGGAGAAGTTGGAGAATCAGAAGCAGCAGAAGCAGAAGCAGAAAGAGAAGCAGAAGAAGGAGAAGGAGAAGCAGAAGTAGAAGGACAAGCAGGGGAAGCAGAAGAAGCAGAAGCGGGAGAAGCAGCAGAAGAAGAAGAAACAGAAGAAGGAGAAGGAGCGGAAGGAGAAGCAGAAGTAGAAGGAGAAGCAGAAAGAGAAGCAGAAGAAGCAGTAGCAGGAGAAGCAGAAGCAGAAGAAACAGAAGAAGCCCAAGAAGCAGAAGGAGAACCTGAAGCAGAAGGGGAAGCAGAAGCAGCAGAAGCTGGAAAAGCAGAAGCAGAGGAAATAGAACAAGCAGAAGAAGCAGTAGCAGAAGCAGAACGAGAAGCAGAAGAAGAAGAAGGAGAAAGAGAAGGAGTAGGAGTAGGAGGAGCAGAAGCATAATTAGAAGCAGAAAGAGAAGCAGAAGGAGAAACAGAAGAAGCAGAAACAGGAGAAGAAGAAGCAGAAGCAGAATGAGAAGCACAAGAAGGAGAAATTGAAGGAGAAGGAGAATGAGACGGAGAAGCAGAAAGAGAAGTAGGAGAAGCAGAAGAAGAAGAAGCAGGAGAAGCAGAAGCAGAAGAAACAGAAGAAGGAGAAGAGCAGAAGCAGAAGCAGAAGGAGAAGGAGAAGCAGAAGAAGCAGAAGCAGAAGCAGAAGAAGAAGAAACAGAAAAAGCAGAAGAAGCAGAAGAAGAAGCAGCAGGAGAAGCAGAAGAAGAAGTAGGAGAAGGAGAACGATTAGGAGTAGGAGAAACAGAAGGATAAGCAGAAGCAGAAAGAGAAGGAGAATGAGAAGGAGAAGCAGAAGAAGCAGAAGCAGGAGAAGCAGAAGCAGAATGAAAAGCAGAAGAAGGAGAAATTGAAACAGAAGAAAATGCAGAATAAGAAGCAGAAGCAGAAGGAGAAGCAGAAGAAGGAGAAGGAGAAGCAGAAGGATAAGCATAAAGAGAAACAGAAGGAGAAGCAGGAGAAACAGAAGCAGGAGAAGCAGAAGCAGAAGCAGAAGAAGAAGAAGAAGAAGCAGAAAGAGAAGTAGAAATAGAAGGAGAAGCAGAAATAGAAGGAGAAGAAGCCGAAGAAGCAGAAGCAGAACCTGAAGCAGAAGGAGAAGCAGGAGAAGCAGAAGAAGCAGAATCTGGAGAAGAAGAAGGAGAACCAGAAGGAGAAGTAGAAGCAGAAAGAGAAGCAAAAGCAGAAGGAGAAGCAGAAGGAGAAACAGAAGAAGCAGAAGCTGTAGCAGAAGAAGCTGAAGATGCAGAAGCAGAAAGA
>NW_012300507.1:0-3520 GCF_000151885.1 Dipodomys ordii | reverse complement strand
GACAGGGGAGCTCGTAAGGAGGTAACAGATGCCTCCTGGAGGTTGAGACGATGGAATTATCACTGCTAGCTGTGTATCTAACGATTCCCGTGAGCAGAAGGTGGGGGTGCGGCGGAGCCAGCGACTCAATTGCGGATAATCACGCAGCCTTGTATATATTTTTTTAACTGGGGGGGGGGGCGGTCTGGCTGTGATATGACAGAAAAGCTGAGCTAGGGCTCAAGGAGATAACAAACTGCAGAAGCCATACCTTCGATGGAAGTGGTCATCCAGCTATTTGAGACCTGTAGTATTTATGATCCTCCTTTGGATTTTTCTGCTTTAAGATGGAGACAAGTACCTTTCTGAGGTACTACAAATTGACACTCAGTAAAAGTGTTTGTGTGTTTTTTTTGTTTGAGGGACAGAGCGGGACACAGCAGGGGACACAGGGGGGACACAGCGGGACACAGCGGGGGACACAGAGAGGACACATTGGGACACAGCGGGGACACAGCGGGACTCAGCGGGGGACACAGCAGTACACAGCGGGACACAGCGGGGCACAGCAGGAACACAGCGGGGGACACAGCGGGACACAGCGAGGGACACAGCGGGGCACACAGCGGGACACAGCGGGGGAAAAAGCAGGACACAGTGGGGGACACAGCGAGGACACTGCGGGACACTGCGGGATTCACAGCGAGGACCCAGCGGGACACAGCGGAACACAGCGGGACACAGCAGGGACACAGAAGGGGACACAGTGGGGCACAGTGGGGGACTCACCAGGACACAGCGGGGTCACAGCGAAGACACAGCGGAACACTGTGGGAGACACAACCAGGACACAGCCAGACACAGCGGAACACAGCGTGACACAGCTGAGACACAGCAGGGTACACAGCGGCACACAGCGGGAGACACATCGGGACACAGTGGGGGACACAGAGGTGACAAAGCGGGACACAGCGGGGACACAGCGAGGACACATAGGGACACAGCGGGACACAGTGGGGGACACAGTGGGACAGAGCAGGGGACACAGCAGGGGTCACAGAGGGACAGAGCGGGACACAGCGGGGGAAACAGTGAGGACACATTGGGCACAGCGGGGACACAGCGGGACTCAGCGGCGGACACAGCAGTACACAGCGGGACACTGCAGGGCACAGCAGGGACTCAGCCGGGGACACAGCGGGACACAGCGAGGGACACAGCGGGGGACACAGCGGAACACAGTGTGGAACACAGAGAGTACACAGCGGACCCAGCGGGACACAGCGTCGATACATCGGGGACACAGCGGGACACTGCAGGGTACATAGCTGGAGACACAACGGGACACAGTGGGGGACATAGCGGGACACAGCGGGACACAGCGGGTCACAGCGAGGACAAAGCGGGGACTCAGCGGGGGACACAGCGGGGGACAAACGGGACACCACGGAATATAGCGGGATACAGCGGGACACAGGGGGGACACAGCAGGACACAGCGGGACACAGAGGGAGACACAGCGGGACACAGCGGGGGACAGAGCGGGGGACAAAGCGGGACACCACGGGTCACAGTGTGTCACATCGGGACACAGCGGCGACACTGCGGGGACACAGCGGGACAAAATGGGGGACACAGCGGGACACAGCGAGAGACAGCATTGGACACAGGAGGGGATAGCGGGGGACAGAGAGGGGACACAGCGGAACACAGCGGTGACACAGCTGGACACAGCTGGGTACACAGCGGGACATAGAGGACACACAGCGGGGACACAGCGGGACACAGCGGGGAAATCACCGGGACACAGCGGGGGACACAACAAGGACACAGCGGAACACTGTGGGAGACACAGCCAGGACACATCTGGACCCAGTGGAACACAGTGTGACACAGCGGGGACACAGCAGGGGACACAGCGGGACACAGTGGGGGACACAGGGGGGACAAAGCGGGACACAGCGGGGGACACAGCGGGACACAGCGGGACACAGCGGGGACACAGCAGGGACACAGCGGTGGACACAGAGGGACAGAGCTGGAGACACAGCAGGAGACACAGAGGGACACAGCGGGACACAGCGGGGGACACAGCGGAGGACACAGCGGGACACAGGGGGGACTCAGCAGGGACACCACGGAACACAGCAGGACACAGCGTGAAACAGCGGTGAACCTGCGGGGACACAGCGAGGGACACAGCGGGACCCAGCAGGACACAGCGGGGGACACAGCGGGACACAGCGGGGACACAGCGGGGACAAAGCGGGACACAGCGGGACACAGCGGGGGACACAGCAGGGACACAGTGGGACACAGTAGGACACAGCGTGGGACAAAGCGGGAGACAGCGGAGGACACAGCGAGGACACAGCTGGACACAGCGGGGACACAGAGGGGACTCAGCAGGGGACAGAGAAGGAAAAAAGCGGGACACCACGGGACACAGTAGGACACAGCGGGACACAGCGGGGACACTGCTGGACACAGCCGGGGGACACAGCGGTGGACAGCGGGGGACAGAGAATGGACACAGGAGGACACAGAGGGGACACAGCTGGACACAGAAGGGTACACAGCGGGACACAGCGGACACACAGCGGGGACAGAGCTGGACACAGAAGGACACAGAAGAGACAGAGCGTGACACAGGTGGACACTGAGGGAGACAGAGCGAGGACACAGCCGGACACAGCGAAACACAGCGTGACACAGTGGGGACACAGCAGGGGACACAGCGGGACACAGTGGGGGACACAGCGGGACACAGCGGGGTACACAGCAGGGACAAAGCAGGACACAGCGGGGGACACAGCGAGGACACAGCGGGACACAGCGGTGACACAGCGGGACACAGCTGGGGACACTGGGGGACACAGAGGGACACAGCAAGGACACAGCGGGGGAGAATGGGGGACACAGCGGGACTCAGCAAGGCACAACGGGGTCACAGCAGTGGACACAGCGGGACACAGTGGGGGACACAGTGGGACACAGCGGGGGACACAGGGGACACAGCGGGGACACAGCGGGGACACAGCGGGACCCAGCAGGACACAGCGGGGGACACAGCGGGACACAGCGGGACACAGCGGGGGACACTGCAGGGACACATTGGGACACAGTAGGACACAGCGTGGGACAAAGCAGGAGACAGCGGAGGACACAGCGAGGACACAGCTGGACACAGCGGGGACACAGAGGGGACTCAGCAGGGGACATAGATTGAAAAAAGCGGGACACCACGGGACACAGTAGGACACAGCGGGACACAGCGCGGACACTGTGGGACACAGCCGGGGGACACAGCGGTGGACAGCGGGGGACAGAGAAGGGACACAGCGGGACACAGAGGGGACACAGCTGGACACAGGAGGGTACACAGCGGGACACAGCGGACACACAGCGGGGACACAGCTAGGAAACAGCGGGACACAGCGGTGACAAAGCGGGACACAGCGGGGGACACAGCGAGGACACAGCGGGACACAGCGGTGACAAAGCGGGACCAAGCGGGGGACACAGCGGGACACAGCGGGAC
>NW_012300506.1:0-3520 GCF_000151885.1 Dipodomys ordii | reverse complement strand
GTTTCTCCTTCTGCTTCAGATTATGATTCTGCTTCTTCAGCTTCGCCTGTTTCTTCTGCTTCTGCTTCTCCTGCTTCTTCTGCTTCTCCTGCTTCTCCTTCTGCTTCTCCTTCTGCTTCTGCTTCTCCTTCTGCTTCTGCTTCTGCTCTTCTCCTTCTTCTGTTTCTTTTGCTTCTGTTTCTTCTGCTTCTTCTTCTTTTGTTTCTTCTGATGCTACTTCTGCTTCTCCTTCTTCTCCTTCTCTTTCTGCTTCTACTTCTGCTTCTTTTGATTTTCCTGCTTCTCCTTCTTGTTCTCCGTCTGTTTCTGCTTCTCATTCTGCTTCTGCTTCTCCTTCTGCTGCTCCTTCTCCTTATCCTTCTTCAGATTCTCCCCCTGCTTTTGCTTCTGCTTCTTCTGCTTATTCTTTTTCTTCTGCTTCTGCTTCTCCTGCTTCTGCTTCTTCTGCTTCTACTGCTTCTCTTTATGTTTCTCCTTATGCTTCTTCTTCTTCTTCTTTTTCTTCTTCTTCGTCTTCTCCTTCGTCGTCTTCTTCGTCTTCTTCTTCTTCTTCTTCTTCTTCTTCTTCTTCTTCTTCTTCTTCTTCTTCTTCTTCTTCTTCTTCTTCTTCTTCATCTTCTTCTTCTTCTTCTCTTTCTTCTGCTATCCTGCTTCTCCTGCTTCTCCTGCTTCTACAGCTTCTCTTTCTGCTTGTGCTTCTCCTTCTGCTTCTCCTTCTGTTTCTCCTATTGCTTCTGCTGCCCTTCCTTCTCCTTCTCCTTCTCCTACTTCTGCTTCTCCTTCTGCTTCTGCTTCTTCTGCTTCTCCTGCTTCTCGTTCTGCATCTTCTTCTGCTTCTGCTTCTCCTGCTGCTGCTTCTCCTGATTCTGCATTTGTGCTTTTCCTGCTTCTCTTTCTTCTTCTCATTCTTCTGCTTCTCCTTCTGCTTTTCCTATTGCTTCTGCTGCCCTTTCTTCTCCTTCTCCTTCTCCTACTTCTGCTTCTTCTCCTGCTTCTGCTTCTTCAGCTTCTCCTTCTGCATCTTCTTCTGCTTCTGCTTCTCCTTCAGCTGCTTCTTCTGCATCTGCTTCTCCTTCTTCTGCTTCTCCTTCTGATTCTCCTTCTGCTTCTACTTCTCCTTCTCGTTCTTCTGCTTTTCCTACTGCTTCTCCTTCTACTTCTACTACAACGACTACTGCTTCTGCTTCTTCTGTTTCTTCTGCTTCTACTTCTGCTTTTGATTCTCTTTCTGCTTCTGCTTCTCCTTCTGCTTCTCATTCTGCTTCTCCAGATTCTACTTCTTCTACTTCTCCTGCTTCAGGTTCTACTTCTGCTTCTTCGGATTCTTATGCTTCTGCTTCTTCTGCTTCCCCTCCTTCTCTTTCTGCTTCTCCTTCTGTTTCTGCTTCTCTTTCTGCTTCTCCTTCTGCTACTTCTCCTTCTTCTGTTTCTTCTACTTCTGCTTCTCCTGCTCCTCGTTCTGCTTCTCTTCGTCTGCTTCTCTTTCTGCTTCTGCTTCTTCTTCTTCTTCTTCTTCTTCTACTCCTTCTGTTTCTGCTTCTTCTGCTTCTCCTGCTTCTCCTTCTGCATCTCCTTCTGCTTGTGCTTGTCCTTATTCTTCTTCTTCTACTTCTGCTTCTCCTTCTCCGTCTGCTACTGCTTCTTCTCCTTTTCCTGCTTCTCCTTCTGCTTCTCTTTCTGCTTCTCCTGCTGTTTCTCCTTCTCCTTCTTGTTCTTCTGCTTTTCCTTCTGCTTCTCCTTCTGCTTCTGCATCTTCTGCTTCTTCTGCTACTGCTTCTGCTGCTTCTCCTGCTTCTGCTTCTCCTGCTTCTCCTACTTCTCGTTCTGCTTATCCTTCTGCGTCTCTTTCTGCTTCTGCTCATCCTTTTGCTTCTCCTACTCCTAATCCTTCTCTTTCGACTTCTCCGTCTTCTTCTTCTGCTTCTCCTGCTGCTTCTGCTTCTGCTTATTCTACTATTTCTGATTCTTCTGCTTCTGCTTCAGATTGTGCTTCTTCTGTTTCTCCTTCTGCTTCAGATTCTGCTTCTGCTTCTTCGGCTTCTTCTGTTTCTTCTGCTTCTGCTTCTCCTGCTTCTTCTGCTTCTCCTGCTTCTCTTTCTGCTTCTCCTTCTGCTTCTGCTTCTCCTTCTGCTTCTGCTTCTGCTCTTCTCCTTCTTCTGTTTCTTTTGCTTCTGTTTCTTCTGCTTCTTCTTCTTATGTTTCTTCTGATTCTACTTCTGCTTCTCCTTCTTGTCCTTCTCTTTCTGCTTCTACTTCTGCTTCTTCTGATTCTCCTGCTTCTCCTTTTGTTGTCCTTCTCTTTCTGCTTCTCTTTCTGCTTCTGCTTCTCCTTCTGCTGCTCCTTCTCATTCTGCTTCTGCTTCTCCCAGTGCTTCTGCTTCTGCTTTTTTGCTTATTATTTCTTCTGCTTCTGCTTCTTCTGCTTCTGCTTCTTCTGCTTCTACTGCTTCTCCTCATGCTTCTCCTTATGCTTCTCCTTATGATTCTCCTTCTTCTTCTTCTTCTTCTTTTTCTTCTTCTTCTTCTTCTTCTTCTTCTTCTTCTTCTTCTTCTTCTTCTTCTTCTTCTTCTTCTTCTTCTTCTTCTTCTTCTTCTTCTTCTTCTCTTTCTACTGCTTCTTCCTTTCCTGCTTCTTCTGCTTCTACTGCTTCTCTTTGTGCTTCTCATTCTGCTTCTGCTTCTCCTTCTGCTTCTCCTATTGCTTCTGCTGCCCTTCCTTCTCCTTCTCCTTCTCCCACTTCTGCTTCTCCTTCTGCTTTTGCTTCTTCTGCTTCTCCTGCTTCTCCTTCTGCATCTTCTTCTGCTTCTGCTTCTCCTTCTGCTGCTTCTTCTGCTTCTGCTTCTCCTTCTTCTGCTTCTCCTTCTGCTGCTCCTTCTGCTTCTCGTTCTGCTTCTGATTCTCCTTCTGCTCTTCCTACTCCTAATCCTACTCTTTCTCCTTCTCCTTCTTCTTCTTCTGCTTCTCGTTCTGCTTCTGCTACTGCTTCTTCTGCTTGTTCTGTTTCTTCTGCTTCAGGTCCTGCTTCTGCTTCTTCAGCTTCTTCTGTTTCTTGTGCTTCTGCTTCTCCTGCTACTGCTTCTTCTCCTTATCTTTCTGCTTCTCCTTCTGCTTCTGCTTCTCCTTCTGCTCCTTCTCCTTCTCGTTCTTCTTCTTCTTCTTCTTCTTCTTCTTCTTCTATTTATTCTTCTTCTTCTCCTTCTCCTTCTTCTTCTTCTTCTTCTTCTTCTTCTTCTTCTTCTGCTTCTCCCGCTTCTGCTTCTTCTGCTTCTCCTTCCTTTCCTCTGCTTCTGCTTCTCCTTCTCCTTCTTCTGCTTCTCTTTCTGCTTCTGCTTCTTCTGATTCTCCAACTAATCCTTCTTCTTTTCCTTCTGTTTCTGCTTCTCTTTCTGCTTCTCCATCTCCTTCTGCTTCACCTTCTGCTGCTCCTTCTCCTTCTTCTGTTTCTCCCTCTGCTTCTGCTTCTGCTTCTTATGCTTCTTCTTGTTCTTCTGCTTCTGCTTCTCCTGCTTCTGCTTCTTA
>NW_012300505.1:0-3520 GCF_000151885.1 Dipodomys ordii | reverse complement strand
CAGCGGGGGACACAGGGAGGACAGCAGAGGACAGAGAGGTGACACAGCGGGACACAGCGGGGACACCGCTGGACACAGCAGGGTACACAGAGGGACACAGCGGGCACACAGTGGGGACACAGCGGGACACAGCGGGACACAGCGGGGACAGAGCAGGACAGAGCCTGACACCGCGAGGACACATTGGGCCACAGCGGGACACAGAGGAACTCAGCGGGAGACACAACAGTACACAGAAGGACACAGTGTGACACAGCTGGGAGACAGCAGGGACACAGTGGGGGACACAGCGGGACACAGCAGGTCACAGCGGGGGACTCAGCGGGACACAGCAGGGGACACAGAGGGGTTCACAGAGGGACACAGCGGGGAACACAGCGCGGACACAGCGGGACAGAGCGGGACAAAGCGTCGATACAGCGGGCACAGTGAGGGTCACAGCAAGGACACAGCGGGACACAGCGGGACACATTGGGGGACACAGGGGGACACAGCGGGAACACAGCGGGACACAGCAGTGGACACAGTGGGACACAGCGTGGGACACAGCAAGGACACAGCGGGACACAGCGGGACACAACGGGACACAGCGGTGGACACAGCGAGGACACAGCGGGTCACAGCGGGACACAGCGTGGGACAAAGCAGGAGACAGCGGGGGACACAGCGAGGACACAGCTGGACACAGCGGGGTACACAGCGGGACACAGCGGGGGACACAGAAGGGTACACAGCGGGACACAGAGAGAAACACAGCGAGGTCACAGCGGGGGCCAAAGCAGGACAACACGGGACACAGTGTGACACAGTGGGATACAGCGGGGACACTGCAGGGGCACAGCGGGGCAAAACGGGCGACACAGCGGGACACAGTGGGACACAGTGGGGGAAACAGCGAGGGACAGCTGGGGACAGAGAGGGGACACAGCGGGACACCGGGGGCACACAGTGGGGACACAGCGGGGGACACAGCGGAACACAGCGGGTAACAGCCGGGGACACTGCGGGACACAGCGCGGGACACAGAGGGGTACACAGCGGGACACAGCCGGGAACACAGCGCGGACACAGCAGGACACACCGGGACCCAGCGTCAATACAGCGGGGACAGAGCGGGTCACAGCAGGGACACAGCGGGACACAGCGGGGGACACAGTGGGACACAGCAGGGACACAGCGGGACACAGCGGGACACAGCGGGGGACACAGCGGAACACAGCTTGGGACATAGCGAGGACAAAGCGGGACACAGCGGGACACAGCGGGGACACACCAGGGACACAGCAGGGACACAGCGGCGGACACAGCGGGGGACTCAGCGGGACACTGCGGGGAACACAGCTGGGGACACAACGGGACCCAGCAGTGGACACAGCAAGGACACAGCGGGACACAACGGGGACACTGCGGGAACATAGAGGGGCACAGTGGGATACCGAGCGGGACACAGCGGGGTCACAGAGTGGTACACAAGGGGACACACTGAGAAACACAACGAGGTCACAGCGGGGGACAAAGCGGGACAACACGGGACACAGTGTGACACAGCGGGACACAGCGGGACACAGCGGGGGACACAGCGGGGGACAGAGAGGGGACACAACGGGACACAGCGGGGACACAGCTGGACACAGCGGGGTACACAGAGGGACACAGCGGGCACACAGTGGGGACACAGCGGGACACAGCGCGACACAGCGGGGACAGAGCAGGACAGAGCATGACACAGCGAGGACACATTGGGCCACAGCAAGGTACTCAGCTGGGGACACAACGGGACACAGCGGGGGACACAGCGAGGACACAGCGGGACACAGCGGGACACAGCGGGACACTGTGGGAACATAGCGGGACACAGCGGGGTACACAGCGGGACACAGCGGGTCACAGCTGGGGACATAGCGGGGACACAGCGGGACACAGCGAGGTACACAGCTGGGGACACAACGGGACACAGCGGGGGACACAGCGAGGACACAGCGGGACACAGCGGGACACTGCGGGAACATAGCGGGACACAGCGGGGTACACAGCGGGACACAGCGGGTCACAGCTGGGGACATAGCGGGGACACAGCGGGACACAGCGGGGGACACAGCGAGGACACAGCATGACACAGCGGAACACAGCGGGGGACAAAGCGGGAGACAGCGGGGGACACAGCGAGGACACAGAGGGACACAGCGGCCACACAGAGGGGACTCAGCGGGGGACACAGCAGGGGACAAAGAGGGACACCACGGGACACAGTGTGACACAGTGGGACACAGAGGAACCCTGCGGGGACACAGCAGGACAAAGCGGGGGACACGGCGGGACACAGCGGGACACAGTGGGGGACACAGTGGGACACAGCGGAGACAGAGATGGGCCACAGCGGGACACAGCCGTGACACAGCTGGACACAGCGGGGTACACAGCAGGACACAGCAGGACACAGCGGGGACTCACCAGGGGACACAGCGGGGGACAAACTGGGACACCACGGGACACAGTGGGACACAGCGGGACACAGCGGGGACACTGCGGGAACATAGCGGGACACAGCGGGGTACACAGTGGGACACAGCAGTGGACACAGCGGGACACAGCGGGGGACACAGCGAGGACACAGCGGTTCACAGCAGGACACAGCGTGGGACAAAGCAGGAGACAGCGGGGGACACAGCGAGGACACAGCTGGACACAGCAGGGTACACAGCGGGACACAGCGGAGGACACAGAAGGGTACACAGCGGGACACAGAGAGAAAGACAGCGAGGTCACAGCGGGGGCCAAAGCAGGACAACACGGGACACAGTGTGACACAGTGTGACACAGCGGGGACACTGCAGGGGCACAGCGGGACAAAGCGGGCGACACAGCGCGACACAGCAGGACACAGCGGGGGACACAGCGGGGGACAGCAGGGGACAGAGAGGGGACACAGCAGGACACAGCGGGGACACAGCTGGACACAGCGGGGTACACAGCGGGACACAGGGGGCACACATTGGGGACACAGCGGGGGACACAGCGGGACACAGCGGGTCACAGCGGGGGACACAGCGGGACACAGCGGGGGAAACAGAGGGGTACACAGCGGGACACATCCGGGAACACAGCGTGGACACAGCGGGACATACCGGGACACAGCGTCAATACAGCGGGGACAGAGCGGGTCACAGCAGGGACACAGCGAGACACAGCGGGACACAGCGAGGGACACAGCGTCAATACAGCGGGGACACAGCGGGACACAGCAGGACACAGCGGGGGACACAGCGGAACACAGCGTGGTACACATCGAGGACACAGCGGGACACAGCGGGACACAGCGGGGACATAGCAGGGACACAGCATGGACACAGCGGAGGACACAGCGGGGGACACAGCGGGACACAGTGGGGACACAGCGGGACACAGCAGGGACACAGCGGGGGACACAGCGGGGTACACAGCGGGACACAACGGGGAACACAGCGAGGACACAGCGGGACCCAGCAGGACACAGCGTCGATACAGCGGGGACACAGCGAGA
>NW_012300504.1:0-1951 GCF_000151885.1 Dipodomys ordii | reverse complement strand
TGCAGGAAGCAGATAGAGAAGCAGAAGGAATAGCAGAATAACTGTTGAAGGAGAAACAGAAGGAGAAGAAGAATGAGAAGCAGAAGGAGAAGCAGGAAAAACAGAAGAAGCAGAAACAGACGGAGAAGCAGAAGAAGGAGAAGCAGAAGCAGAAGAAGAAGCAGAAGGAAACGCACAAGCAGAATGAGATGCAGAAGGAGAAGCAGGAGAAGCAGAAGAAGCAGAAGCAGAAGGAGAAGAAGAAGGAGAAGAAGCAGAATCAAAAGAAGCAGAAGGAGAAGTAGAAAGAGAAGCCGACGAAGAGAAGCAGAACGAGAAGCAGGAGAAGCAGAAGAAGCAGAGCGGGAGAAGCAGAAGTAGAAGAAACAGAAGAAATAGAAGGAGCAGAAGCTGAAGGAGGAGCAGAAGCAGAAGGAGAAGCAGAAAGAGAAGCAGGAAAAGCAGATGAAGCAGAAGGAGGAGAAGCAGAAGGAGAAGAAACAGGAGAAGGACAAGAAGCAGAAGCAGAAGGAGAAGCAGAAACAGAAGGAGAAGCAGAAAGAGAAGGAGGGGAAGCAGAAGAAGCAGAAGCAGGAGAACCAGAAGCATAAGAATCCGAATCCGAAGAAGCAGAATGCAGAACCTGAAGCAGAAGGAGAAGCAGAAGAAGCAGAATCTGGAGAAGCAGAAGGAGAAGCAGAAGCAGAAAGAGAAGCAAAAGCAGAAGGAGAAGCAGAAGGAGAAGTAGAAGAAACAGAAGAAGCAGAGGCAGTAGCAGAAGAAGCAGAAGATGCAGAAGCAGAAGGAGAAGCAGAAGGAAAAGCAGAAGAACGAGAAGGAGAAGGAGTAGGAGAAACAGAAGGAGAAGCAGAAAGAGAAGCAGAAGAAGGAGCAGGAGAAGGAAAAGCAGGAGAAGCAGAAGAAGCAGAATCTGAAGAAGCAGAATAAGAAGCAGAACGAGAAGCAGAAGCAGAAAGAGAATCAAAAGCAGAAGGAGAAACAGAAGAAACAGAAGAAGTAGAAGAAGTAGCAGTTGTAGCAGAAGCAGAAGGAAAAGCAGAAGAACAAGAAGGAGAAGGAGAAACAGAAGGAGAAACAGAAGGAGAAACAGAAAGAGACGCAGGTAAAGCAGAAGAAGAAGAAGAAGCAAAAGGAGAAGCAGAAGGAGAAGCAGAAGAAGGAGAAGAAGATGCAGAAGGAGAAGCAGAAGAATCAGAAGCAGGAGGAGAAGCAGGAAAAGCAGAAGAAGCAGAAGCAAAAGGAGAAGAAAAAGAAGGAGAAGGAGAAGCAGAAGCATAAGGACAAGCACAAGCAGAAGGAGATGCAGAAGGAGAAGCAGGAGAAGCAGAAGAATCAGAAGCTGAAGGAGAAGCAGAAGTAGGAGAAGGAGAAGGAGGAGAAGCAGAAGGAGAAGCAGAAGCAGAATGAGAAGCAGAAAGAGAAGCAGGAGAAGGACAAGAAGCAGAAGCAGGAGTAGCCGAAAGAGAAGAAGCAGAATAAGCAGAAACATTAGCAGAAGGAGAAGCAGAAGCAGAAGGAGAAGCAGCAGAAGAAGTAGAACCAGAAATTCAGGCAGGACAAACAGAAGAAGCAGAAGCAGAAGGAGAAGCAAAAAGAGAAGCACAAGGAGTAGTAAAAGAAGCAGCAGAAGGAGAAGCAGCAGAAGAAGCAGAAAAACAAGCAGGAGAAGCAGAAGCAGAAAGAGAATTAGAAGCTGAAGAAGCAGAACCAGAAGAAGAAGCAGTAGAAGCATAAGAAGCAGAAGCAGGAGAAGCAGAAGCAGAAGAAAAAAAAAGAAGCATAAGAAGCAGAAATAGAAAGAGAGGGAGAAACAGAACAAGGAGAAGGAGCAGCAGAAGGTGAAGCAGAAGGAGATGCAGAAGCAGAAACAGAAGCAGAAACAGAATGAGAAGTTGGAGAATCAGAAGAAGCAGAAGCAGAAGAGAAGCAAAATAGGGAAAGGAGAAGCAGA
>NW_012300503.1:0-1330 GCF_000151885.1 Dipodomys ordii | reverse complement strand
TCTCTCTCTCTCTCTCTCTCTCTCTCTCTCTCTCTCTCTCTCTATCTCGTTCTGCTTCTCCTGCTTCTGCATTTGTGCTTCTCATGCTTCTCTTTCTTCTTCTCATTCTTCTGCTTCTCCTTCTGCTTCTCCTATTGCTCCGGCTGCCCTTCCTTCTCCTTCTCCTTCTTCTACTTCTGCTTCTCCTTCTGCTTTTGCTTCTTCTGCTTCTCCTGCTTCTCCTTCTGCATCTTCTTCTGCTTCTGCTTCTCCTTCTGCTGCTTCTTCTGCTTCTGCTTCTCCTTCCTCTGCTTCTCCTTCTGCTGCTCCTTCTGCCTCTCCTTCTGCTTTTCGTTCTGCTTCTTATTCTCCTGCTCTTCCTACTCCTAATCCTTCTCTTTCTCCTTCTCCTTCTTCTTCTTCTGCTTCTCGTTCTGCTTCTGCTACTGCTCCTTCTGCTTGTTCTGTTTCTTCTGCTTCAGGTCCTGCTTCTGCTTCTTCAGCTTCTTCTGTTTCTTGTGCTTCTGCTTCTCCTGCTACTGCTTCTTCTCCTTCTCTTTCTGCTTCTCCTTCTGCTTCTGCTTTTCCTTCTGCTCCTTCTCCTTCTTCTCTTTCTTCTTCTTCTTCTTCTTCTGCTTCTCCTGCTTCTGCTTCTTCTGCTTCTCCTTCCTTTCCTGTGCTTCTGCTTCTCCTTCTCCTTCTTCTGCTTCTCTTTCTGCTTCTGCTTCTTCTGATTCTCCAACTAATCCTTCTTCTTCTCCTTCTGTTTCTGCTTCCCTTTCTGCTTCTTCATCTCCTTCTGCTTCACCTTCTGCTGCTCCTTCTCCTTCTTCTGTTTCTCCCTCTGCTTTTGCTTCTTATGTTTCTTCTTGTTCTTCTTGTTCTTCTGCTTCTGCTTCTGCTTCTCCTGCTTCTGCTTCTTATGCTTCTACTGCTTCTTCTTCTGCTTCTGCTTCTTCTGCTTCTACTTCTCTTTCTGCTTCTGCTTCTCCTGCTTGTTTTTCTGCTTCTTCTGCTGCTTCTCCTTCTGCTGCTTCTTCTACTTCTCCTTCTGCTTCTCTTTTTGCTTCTCTTTCTGCTTCTGCTTCTTCTGTTTCTCCTGCCTGAATTTCTGGTTCTACTTGTTCTGTTGCTTCTCCTTCTGCTTCTGCTTCTACTTCTGCTTCTGTTTCTGCTTCTTCACTTTCGGCTTCTTCCGCTTCTGCTTCTTCTGCTTCTCCTTCCTTTCCTCTGCTTCTGCTTCTCCTTCTCCTTCTGCTTCTCCAGATTCTGCTTCTTCTGCATCTCCTGCTTCTCCTTCTACTTCAGGTTCTGCTTCTGCTTCTTCGTATTCTTATGCTTCTGCTTCTGC
>NW_012300502.1:0-3520 GCF_000151885.1 Dipodomys ordii | reverse complement strand
GAAGCAGAAGCAGGAGAAGCCGAAAGAGAAGAAGCAGAAGAAGCAGAAACAGAAGCAGAAGTAGAAGCAGAAGCAGAAGGAGAAGCAGCAGAAGAAGTAGAACCAGAAATTCAGGCAGGAGAAACAGAAGAAGCAGAAGCAGAAAGAGAAGCAAAAAGAGAAGCAGAAGGAGAAGTAGAAGAAGCAGCAGAAGGAGAAGCAGCAGAAGAAGCAGAAAAACAAGCAGGAGAAGCAGAAGCAGAAAGAGAAGTAGAAGCAGAAGAAGAAGAAGCAGAAGAAGAAGCAGTAGAAGCATAAGAAGCAGAAGCAGGAGAAGCAGAAGCAGAAGAACAAGAAGAAGCATAAGAAGCAGAAGCAGAAGCAGAGGGAGAAACAGAAAAAGAGAAGAAGCAGCAGAAGGTGAAGCAGAAGGAGATGGAGGAGCAGAAAGAGAAGTAGAAACAGAAAGAGAAGAAGAAGGATTAGTTGGAGAATCAGAAGAAGTAGAAGCAGAAAGAGAAGGAGAAGAAGGAGAAGGAGAAGCAGAAGCAGAGGAAAGGAAGGAGAAGCAGAAGAAGCAGAAGCGGCAGAAGCAGAAGAAGAAGAAGAAACAGAAGAAGGAGAAGGAGCAGAAGGAGAAGCAGAAGCAGAAGGAGAAGCAGAAAGAGTAGGAGAAATAGCAGTAGCAGGAGAAACAGAAGCAGAAGAAACAGAAGAAGCTGAAGAAGCAGAAGCAGGACCTGAAGCAGAAGATACTGAACATGCAGAAGAAGCAGTAGCAGAAGCAGAACGAGAAGCAGAAGAAGAAGGAGGAGAAGGAGAAAGAGAAGGATTAGGAGTAGAAGAGCAGAAGGAGAATCAGAAGCAGAACGAGAAGCAGAAGGAGCAGCAGAAGGAGAAGCAGAAGGAGAAGCAGAAGGAGAAGCAGAAGAAGGAGAAGCAGAAGCAGAAGAAGCAGCAGAAGGAGAAGCAGAAGCATAAGAATATTCAGAAGGAGAAGCAGTAGAAGTAGTAGAAGCATATTTAGAAGGAGAAGTAGAAGTAGGAGAAGGAGAAGGAGAAGGAAGGGCAGCAGAAGCAATAGAAGAAGCAGAAGGAGAAGCAGAAGCAGAATGAGATGCAGAATGAGAAGCAGTTGTAGCAGATGAAGCAGGAAAGGAAGAAGCAGAAGAAAGAGAAGAAGAAGAAGAAGAAGAAGAAGAAGAAGAAGAAGAAGAAGAAGAAGAAGAAGAAGAAGAAGAAGAAGAAGAAGAAGAAGAAGAAGAAGAAGAAGAAGAAGGAGAAGGAGAAGGAGAAGCAGAAGAAGCAGAAGCAGGAGTAGCAGAAGCAGAAGAAAAAGAATAAGCAAAAGAAGCAGAAGCAGAAGCACTGGGAGAAGCAGAAGAAGGAGAAGGAGAAGGAGCAGCAGAAGGAGAAGCAGAAGCAGAAAGAGAAGCAGAAACAGAAGGAGAACAAGAAGGAGAAGCAGGAGAATCAGAAGAAGCAGAAGTAGAAGCAGAAAGAAGAGAAGAAGGAGAAGCAGAAGTAGAATCAGAAGAAACAGAAGAAGAAGCATAAGAAACAGAATCAAAAGAAACAGAAGAAGGAGAAGAGCAGAAGCAGAAGGAGAAGCAGAAATAGAAGCAGGAGAAGCAGAGGATCAGGAGAAGCCGAAGCAGAAGAAACAGGAGAAGCCGAAGAAGCAGAAGCAGAATCTGAAGCAGAAGGAGAAACAGAAGAAGCACAATCTGAAGCAGAAGCAGAAGAAACAGAAATAGTAGAATAAGCAGAAGCAGAAGCAGCAGAAGAAGGAGAAGAAGAAGACGGAGAAGGGAGAGAGAAGGATTAGGAGTAGGAGAAGCAAAAGAATAAGCAGAAGCAGAAAGAGACGCAGAAGGAGAAGCAACAGGAGAATTAGGAGAAGCAGGAGAAGCAGAAGCAGGAGAAGAAGAAGAAACAGAGGACGCAGAAGCAGAATGAGAAGCAGAAGGAGAAATTGAAGCAGAAGCCGAAGGAGAAGCAGAAGCAGAAGGAGAAGCGGAAAGAAAAGCAGAAAGAGAAGCAGAACGAGAAGCAGGAGAAGCAGAAGCAGGAGAAGCAGAAGCAGAAGAAGCCGAAGAAGCAGAAGCAGAATCTGAAGCAGAAGGAGAAGCAGGAGAAGCAGAAGAAGCAGAATCTGGAGAAGCAGAAGGAGAAGCAGAAGCAGAAAGAGAAGCAAAAGCAGAAGGAGAAGCAGAAGAAACAGAAGAAGCAGAGGCAGTAGCAGAAGAAGCAGAAGATGCAGAAGCAGAAGTAAAAGCAGAAGAACGAGAAGGAGAAGGAGAAACAGAAGGAGAAGCAGAAAGAGAAGCAGAAGAAGGAGCAGTAGAAGGAAAAGCAGCAGGAGAAGCAGAAAGTGCAGCAAAAGGAGAAGCAGGAGATGCAGAAACAAGAGAAGCCGAAGCAGAAGAAACAGGAGAAGGACAAGAAGCAGAAGGAGAAGCCGAAGCAGAATGAGAAGCAGAAAGAGAAGGAGGGGAAGCAGAAGAAGCAGCAGCAGGAGAAGCAGAAGCATAAGAATACGAAGAAGCAGAAGCAGAACCTGAAGCAGAAGGAGAAGCAGGAGAAGCAGAAGAAGCAGAATCTGGAGAAGCAGAATGAGAAGCTGAAGGAGAAGCAGAAGCGGAAAGAGAATCAAAAGCAGCAGGAGAAGCAGAAGAAACAGAAGAAGCAGAAGTAGTAGCAGTTGCAGCAGAAGCAGAAGGAAAAGCAGAAGAACGAGAAGGAGAAGGAAAAACAGAAGCAGAAGCAGAAGGAGAATCAGAAGGAGAAGCAGCAGAAGCGAAGGAGTAGCAGAAGGAGAAGCAGAAGCAGAAGAAGCAGCAGAAGGAGAAGAAGAAGCCGAAGAAGATGCAGAAGGAGAAGCAGAAGAACGAGACGCAAAAGAAGAAGTAGAAGTAGGAGAAGGAGAAGGAAGAGCAGCAGAAGCAATAGGAGAAGCAGAAGGAGAAGCAGAAGCAGAATAAGAAGCAGAAAGAGAAGCAGTAGAAGCAGAAGAAGCAGGCAAACAGAAGCAGAAGAAAGAGAAGAAGAAGAAGAAGAAGAAGAAGAAGAAGAAGAAGAAGAAGAAGAAGAAGAAGAAGAAGAAGAAGAAGAAGAAGAAGAAGAAGAAGAAGAAGAAGAAGAAGAAGAAGAAATAGTAGAAGAAGAAGAAGAAGAACAAGAACAAGAAGATGAAGAAGAAGAAGAAGAAGAAGAAGAAGAAGAAGAAGAAGAAGAAGAAGAAGAAGAAGAAGAAGAAGAAGAAGAAGAAGAAGAAGAAGAAGATAGAAGGAGAAGCATAAGGAGAAGCAGTAGAAGTAGAAGAAGCAGAAGCAGGAGAAGCAGAAGAAAAAGAATAAGCATAAGAAGCAGAATCAGAGGGAGTAGGAGAAGACTGGAGAATGAGCTTGAAAAGGAGAAGCTGAATGAGAAGCTGATGGAGAAGAAGATGTCTGATGGAGAAGTAGGAGAAGCAGATGATGCAGATGCAGTAAGGAGAAGTAGTAGGAGTAGTAGAAATAGGAGAAGGGGAAGGAAGAGC
>NW_012300501.1:0-3521 GCF_000151885.1 Dipodomys ordii | reverse complement strand
TTCTCTGTCCCTGCTGTCCCCCGTTGTGTACCCAGCTGTGTCCCATCTGTGTCCCGTTGTGTCCCCCGGTGTGTCCCCCTGTGTCTCGCAGTGTCCGCGCTGTGTCACACTGTGTCCTGTGGTGTCCGGCTTTGTCACCCGCTGTGTCCCCTGCTGAGTCCCGCTCTGTCCCCGCTGTGTCACAATGTGTCCTCGCTGTGTCCCCCGCTCTGTCCCCCCTGTATCCCCCGCTGTGTCCCGCTGTGTCCCGCTGTGTCCCCCTCTGTGTCCCCCGCTGTGTCCCGCTGTGTCCACTGCTGTGTTCCCACTGTGTCCCGCTGTGTCCTGCTGTGTCCCCCTCTGTGTCCCCTGCTGTGTCCCGCTGTGTCCACTGCTGTGTCCCCGCTATGTCCCGCTGTGTCCCCCGATGTATCCCGCTGTGTCCTCACTGTGCCCCCCACTGTGTCCCACTTAGTCCCGCTGTGTCCCCCGCTGTGTCCCCGGCTGTGTCCCGCTGTGTCCCCACTGTGTCCTATTATGTTCCCGCTCTGTCTCGCCCTTTTCCACCACTGTGTCCCGCTGTGTCCCGTGGTGCCCCGCTTTGTCCCCCGCTGTGTACCCCAGTGAGTCCCCGCTGTGTCCCCGATGTGTCCCGCTGTGTCTTCCCTGTGTCCCCCGTATGTCCCTGCTGTCTCCCTGCTGTGTCCCGCTGTGTCCAGCTGTGTACTGCTGTGTCCCCCGCTGAGTCCCGCTGTGTCCCCGCTGTGTCCCAATGTGTCCTCGCTGTGTTCCGCGCTGGGTCCCGCTGTGTCGCCCCTGTGTCCCCCGCTGTGTCCCGCTGTGTCCGGCTATGTCCCCCGCTGTGTCCCCCGCTGTGTCCCCTGTAGTGTCAGCGCTGTGTCCCGCTGTGTCCTCGCTGTGTCCCCCGCTGTCTCCCGCTCTGTTCCCCGCTGTGTCTCAAGCTTTGTCCCCGCTGTGTCCCACTGTGTCCCGCTGTGTCCCGCTGTGTCCCCACTGTGTCCCGTTTTTGTTCACAGCTGTGTACCACGCTGTGTAATGCTGTGTCCCCGCTGTATCGACGCTGTGTACTGCTGGGTAAGGCTGTGTCCTCGCTGTGTTCCCCGCTGTGTCCCGCTGTGTCCCCCACTGTGTCCCCCGCTGTGTCCCTATCTGTCCCACGCTTTGTCCCCCTGTGTCCCCGCAGTTTCCCCGCTGTGTCCCGCTGTTTCCCACTGTGTTCTGTGGTGTCCCGCTTTGTCCCCCGATGTGTCCTCCGGTGAGTCGCCGCTGTGTCCCCGCTTTGTCCCGCTGAGTCCTCCATGTGTCCCCCGCTGTGTCCCGCTGTGTCCCCCGCTGTGTCCTGCTGTGTCCACTGCTGGGACCCGGCTGTGTCGCGCTGTGTCCCGCTGTGTCCCGCTGTGTCCTCACTGTGTCCCACTCTGTGTTCCGCTGTGTCCTCGCTGTGCCCTCCGCTGTGTCCCGCTTTGTCCCCCGCTGTGCCCTGCAGTGTCCCGCTCTGTCCCGCTGTGCCCTCGCTGTGTCCCGCGGTGTCCCGCTGTGTCCGACTGTGTCCCGCTGTGTCCCCGCTGTGTCCCGCTGTGTCCCGCTGTGTCCCACTGCGTCCCGCTGTGTCCCGCTGTGCCCCCACTGTGTCCCGTTGTGTCCACAGCTTTGTACCATGCTGTGTAACGCTGTGTCTCCGCTGTATCGACGCTGTGTCCCGCTGGGTCCCGATGTGTCCTCGCTGTGTTCCCCGCTGTGTCCAGCTGTTACCCAGACTTTGTCCTCCACTGTGTCCTCGCTCTGACCCCCGCTGTGTCCCTCTGTGTCCCGCTGTGTCCTCGCTGTGTCCCCCTCTGTGTCCCGCTGTGTCCCCCGCCGAGTCCCGCTGTGTCCCGCTGTGTCCCGCTGCGTCCCCGCTGTGTCCCGCTGTGTCCCGCTTTGTCCCCCACTGTGTCCCGCAGTGACACCGCTGTGTCCCGCTGTGTCCCACTGTGTCCCGTGGTGTTCTGCTTTGTCCCCATTGTGTCCCCGGCTGAGTCTCGCTGTGTCCCCACTGTGTCCTTTCTGTGTCTCCCGCTGTGTCCTGCTCTGTTCCCCACTGTGTCTCCCGTTTTGTCCCCGCTGTGCCCCGCTGTGTCCCGCTGTGTCCCCCACTGTGTCCCGTTGTGTCAACAGCTGTGTACCCCGCTGTGTCCCTGCTGTATCGACTCTGTGTCTCGCTATGTCCTGCTGTGTGTCCTGCTGTGTCCTCGCTGTGTCCCACGCTGTGTTCCGCTGTGTCCCCCGCTGTGTCCCGCTGTGTCCGGCTGTGTCCCCCGCTGTGTGCCGCTGTGTCCCGCTATGTCCCCCACTTTGTCCTGCTGTGTCCCCGCAGTGTCCCCGCTGTGTCCCGCTGTGTCACACTGTGTCCCGTGGTGTCCCACTTTGTCCCCCGCTGTTTCCCCCGCTGTGTCCTCCGCTGAGTCCCCTCTGTATCGACGCTGTGTCCCGCTGTGTCCCGCTGTGTCCCCGCTGTGTCCCACTGTGTCCTTGCTGTGTCCCATGCTGTGTGCCGCTGTGTCCTCGATGTGTCCCCCGCTGTGTCCCGCTGTGTCCTGCTGTGTCACGCTGTTTCCCCGCTGCGTCCCCACTGTGTCCCTCTGTGTACCCCGCTGTGTCCAGCTTTGTCCCAGCTGTGTCTCGCTGTGACCCACGCTCTGTCCCCCACTGTGTCCCGCTCTGTCCCCCTCTGTGTCCCGCTGTGTCCCCCGCTGTGTCCCACTGTGTCCCCGCAGTGTCACTGCTGTTTCCTGCTGTGTCCCGCTGTGTTCCGTGGTGTCCCTCTTTGTCTCCCGCTGTGTCTCCCGCTGAGACCCCGCTGTGTCAACGCTGTGTCCCCCTGTGTCCTGGCTGTGTCCCCCGCTGTCTCCAGCTCTGTACCCCGCTGTGTCTCATGCTTTGTCCCCGCTGTGTCCCACTGTGTCCCGCTGTGTCCCGCTGTGCCCCCACTGTGTCCCCGCTGTGGCCCTGCTGTGTCCCTGCTGTGTCGCCGCTGTGTCCCGCTGTTTCCTGCTGTGTCCTCGCTGTGTCCCACGCTGTGTTCAGCTGTGTCCCCCGCTGTGTCCCGCTGTGTCCCGCTGTGTCCCCGCTGTGTCCCGCTGTGTCCCCCGCTGTGTCCCGCTGTGTCCCGCTTTGTCCCTGCTGTGACCTTCTCTGTCCCCGCTGTATTGACGCTGTGTCCCGGTGTGTCCCGCTGTTTCCGCGCTGTGTTCCCGGCTGTGTCCCGCTGTGTACCCCTCTGTGTCCCCCGCTGTGTCCTGCGGTGTCCCCTCTCTGTCCCCTGCTGTCCCCCGCTGTGTCCCCCGCTGTGTCTCGCTGTGTCGCCCACTGTGTCCCGCTGTGCCCCTGCAGTGTCCCCGCTGTGTCCCACTGTGTCACACTGTGTCCCGTATTGTCCCGCTTTGACCTCCGCTGTGACCTCGCAGTGTTTCCCGCTGTGTCCCGCTGTGTCTCGCTGTGTTCCCCGCTGTGTCCCGCTGTGTCCCCCGTTGTGTCCACCG
>NW_012300500.1:0-3521 GCF_000151885.1 Dipodomys ordii | reverse complement strand
GCGGGGGACACAGCGAGGACACAGCGGGACACAGCGGTGACACAGCGGGACACAGCTGGGGACACTGCGGGACACAGCGGGACACAGAGGGACACAGCAAGGACACAGCGGGGGACAGTGGGGGACACAGTGGGACACAGCAAGGCACAACGGGGTCACAGCAGTGGACACAGCAGGACACAGCGGGGGAAACAGCGGGACACAGCGGGGGACAAAGCGGGACACAGCGGGGGACACAGCGGGACACAGCGGGGACACAGCGGGGGACACAGCGGGACACAGCGGAGACACAGCGGGGACACAGCGGGACCCAGCAGGACACAGCGGGGGCCACAGCGGGACACAGCAGGACACAGCAGGGGACACTGCAGGGACACATTGGGACACAGTAGGACACAACGTAGGACAAAGCGGGAGACAGCAGAGGACACTGCGAGGACACAGCTGGACACAGCGGGGACACAGAGGGGACTCAGCAGGGGACATAGTGGGAAAAAAGCGGGACACCACGGGACACAGTAGGACACAACGGGACACAGCGGGGGACACAGTAGGACAGAGCGAGGGACACAGCGGGGGACAGAGGGGGACACCACGAATAACAGAGCAAGGACACAGCGGGACCCAGCGGGACACAGCCTCGATACAGCGGGATTCACAGCATTACACAGGGGGTTACACAGCTGGGGACACAAAGGGACACAGTGGTGGACACAGCGGGACACAGCGGACAGAGTGGGACACAGACGGGATAAAGCGTGAGACACAGCGGGGGACAGAGCGGGAGACAGTGGGGGAGACAGCGAGGACACAGCGGGACACAGCGGGGACACAGCGGGGACTCAGCTGGGGACACAGCGGGGGACAAAGCGGGACACCACGGAACACAGCGGGACACAGCGCGAAACAGCGGTGACCCTTCGGGGACACAGCGGGACACAGCGGGGGACACAGCGGGACACAGCGGGTGACACAGCAGAACACAGTGGGGGACACAGCGAGGACACAGTGGGACACAGCAAGACACAGCATCGAAACAGCGGGGACACAGCGGTACACAGCGGGGTACACAGCTGGGGACACAACGGGACACAGCGGGGGACACAGCGAGGACACAGTGGGACACAGCAAGACACAGCGGGGACACTGCGGGAACATAGCGGGACACAGCGGGGTACACAGCGGGACACAGCGGGACACAGCTTGGGACACAGCGGGGATACAGCGGGACACAGCGGGGGACACAGCTAGGACACAGCGGGACACAGAGGGACACAATGGGGACACAAAGGGGACACAGCGGGGGAAACAGCGGGGGAAAAAGCGGGACACCATGGGACACAGTGTGACACAGCAGCACACAGAGGGAACACTGCGTCGACACAGCGGGACAAAGCGGGGGACACAGCGGGACACAGCGGGGGACAGTGGAGACAAAGAGAGGACACAGCGAGGACACAGCGGTGACACAGCTGGACACAACGAAGTACACAGCGGGACACAGCGGGCACACAGCGGGGACACAGCGGGACACAGCGGAGAACACAGGAAGGACACAGCAGGACACAGCGTCGATTCAGCGGGGACACAGCGCGACACAGCGGGGTACACACCTGTGGACACAATGGGACACAGTGGGAGACACAGCGAGGACACAACAGGACACAGCGGGGACACTGCAAGGACACACCTGGACAAAGCGGGGGACACAGCGGGACACAGCGGGACACAGTGGGGACACTGCGGGGACACAGCGGGACAAAGTGGGGGACACAGCGGGACACAGCGGGACACAGCAGGGGACACAGTGGGGGACAGCGGAGACAGAGAGGGGACACAGCGAGACGCAGCGTTGACACAGCCTGACACAAAGGAGTACACAGCGAGGACACAGAAGGGACAGAGCGGGACACAATGGGACACAGCGGGACACAGCGGGGGACACAGCGGGACACAGCTGGACACAACGGAGTACACAGCGGGACACAGCGGGCACAAAGCGGGGGACAGAGCGGGACACAGCGGGGGACACAGTGGGGGACACAGCGGGACATAGCGGGGAACACAGCGAGGACACAGCGGGACAAAGAGAGACAAAGCTGGGGACACAGGGTGGACACAGCGGGACTCAGTGGGGGACACAGCAGTACACAGCGGGACACAGCGGGACACTGCAGGGGACACAGAGGGTACAGAGCGGTACACAGCGAGGACACAGCGAGGACACAGCGGGACACAGCGTTGATACAGCGGGGACACAGCGGGACACAGCGTGGGACACAGCTGGGGACACAACGGCACACAGGGGGGGACACAGCGAGGAAACAGCGAAACACAATGGGGGACACAGCAAGGACACAGCGGGACACAGCGGGGGACACAGCGAGGAAACAGCGGGACACAGCGGGACACAGCTAGGGACAAAGTGGGGGACAGCGGGGGACACAGCAAAGACACAGCAGGACACCATGGAACACAGTGTGACACAGCGGGACACAGTGGGGGACCCATTGAGGACACAGCGGAATATATTGGGGGACACAGAGAGGACACAGCGGGACACAGCGGGACACAGCAGGGACAGAGCGGGACACAGCGGAACACAGTGGGACACAGCGGGGGACACAGCGGGACACAGCGAGGAACAGCATAGATACAGCGGGGACACAGCGTTACACAGCGTGGTACACAGCTGTGGACACAACAGGACTCAGTGTGGGCACAGCGGGACACAGTGGGACACAGCGGGGACAAAGCGTGAGACACAGCGGGGGACAGAGCTGGAGACAGCGGGGGACACAGCGAGGACACAGTGGGACACAGCGGTGACACAGTGGGGACTCAGCGGGGGACAAAGAGGGACACCACGGAACACAGCGCGACACAGCGGGAAACAGCAGTGACCCTGCCTGGACACAGTGGGACACAGCGGGGGACACAGCGGGGGACAGTGGAGACAGAGAGTGGCCACAGCGAGACAAGGCGGTGACATAGCTGGACACAGCGGGGTACACAGCGGGACACAGCGGGCACACAGCGGGGACACAGCGGGACACAGCGGGACACAGCGGGGACACAGTGGGACACAGCGGGACAAAGCGGGCGACACAACGGGACACAGCAGGCGACACAACGGGACACAGCAGGCACACAGCGGGGACACAGCGGGACACAGAGGGACACAGCGGGTACAGAGCGGGACACAGCCGGACACAGCGGGACACAGCGGGGGACACAGCGGGACACAGTGGGGGACCCAGTGAGGACACAGCGGGACACAGCAGGGGACACAGCGAGGACACAGTGGGGGACACAGCAGGGACACAGCGGGACACAGCGGGGAACACAGCGAGGACACAGCGGGACACAGCGGGACACAGCGTCGATAAAGCGGGGACACAGCGTTACATAGCGTGGTACACAGCTGTGGACACATCGGGACACAGTGGGGACACAGCCGGACACAGCGGGACACAGTGGGACACAGCGGGGACAAAGCGTGAGACACAGCGGGGGACAGA
>NW_012300499.1:0-3521 GCF_000151885.1 Dipodomys ordii | reverse complement strand
CGGGACACAAAGGGTGACCCAGCGTTACACAGCGGTTTACACAGCGGGACACAGCGGGGACACAGCAGGGGCACAGTGGGAAACATCGGGAAACAGCGGGGGACAAAGCGGGACACACCGTGATACAGCGGGACACAGCGGGGGACACAGCAGGGGACACAGAGCCGCACATAGTGGGTGAGAGTGGAACACAGCAGTTACAGAGCGGGGACACAGCAGGGGACCCAGCGAGGGCACAGCGTGACACATGGGGACACAGCGGGACACAGCGGGGGTCCCAGTGAGGACACAGTGGGACACAAATGGGGACACAGCAAGGACACAACGGGACACAGGGGGAAGAGCGGGACACAACAGGGGACACAGCCGGGGACACAGCGGAACACAGCAGGGTACACAGCGGGGACACAGCGGGACACAGTGGGAGACAGCGGGGTACACAGCGGGACACAGCGGGGACAAAGCAGGGGCACAGTGCGACACAGCAGGACACAGCGAGGGACAAAGCAGGACACAGCAGGACACAGCGGGACACAGCGGGGGACACAGCGGAGGACACCGAGTTGCACACAGCGGGAGATATTGGAACACAGCACGGACACAGCAGGGACACAGGTGGACATAGCCGGGTACAAAGCGAGGACAGAGCGGGACACAGAGGTACACAGCGAGGGACACAGCGGAGGACAGTGGGGACAAACCAGGGAACAACGGCGACACAGCGGGACACAGCTAGGACACAGCGGGGACACAGCGGGGACATAGCAGGGTACACAGTGTGACACAGCAGGGGATACAGCGAGGACAAAGAGGGAACATATGGGACACTGTGGGACACAGTGGGACACAGCGGGGACACAGCGGGGGACACAGTGGGGGACACAGCAGTAAACAGCGGGGGACACAGCGGGACTCAGCGGGGGACACAGCAAAGAACACAGCGGGACACAGCGGGGGACACAGGGGAACACAGCGGGACACAGCCGGACACAGCTGGGCACAAAGCGGGGGACACAGAGAGGACACTTCATGACACAGCGGGAGACACAGCAGGACACACGGGGATCACAGAGGCAGACACAGCGGTACACATCGGGACACAGCGGTGACACAGCGGGGCCACAGCGGGCCACAGCAGGCCACAGCGGGGACACAGCGGGACACAGCGGGACACAGCGGGGGACACACCGGTGGAGAGCAGGCACACAGCGGGACACAGCGGGGGACACACCGGAACACAGCGTGGGACACAGCGAGGACACAGCGGGACACAGCGGGACACAGCGGCGACACAGCAGGGACACAGCAGGGACACAGCGGGGACAAAGCGGGGGACACAGCGGGACACAACGGGGAACACAGCGAGGACACAGCGGGACCCAGCAGGACACAGCGTCGATACAGTGGGGACCCAGCAGGACACAGCGGGGTACACAGCTGGGGACACAAAGGGACACAGCGGGGGACACAGCGAGGACAAGCAGGACACAGCGGGACACAGCGAGGACACTGCGGGAACATAGCAGGACACAGCGGGGACACAGAGGGACACAACGGGGCGCAGCTTGGGATACACGGAGGACACAGCGGTACAGTGGGGTGCGGGATACAGCGGGGGACAAAGCGGGAGACAGCGGGGGACACAGCGAGGACACAGCGGGACACAGTTGTGACACAGAGGGGACTCAGTGGGGGACACAGCGGGGGACAAAGCAGGACACCACGGGACAGTGTGACACAGCGGGACACAGCGGGGACACTGCGGGGACACAGCGGTACAAAGCGGGGGACACAGCGGGGACTCAGCGGGACACACAGCGGGGGACAAAGCGGGACACCACGGAACACAGCGGGTCACAGCGGGAAACAGCGGTGACCCTGCGGGGACACAGCAGGACCCAGTGGGGGACACAGCGGGACACAGCGGGGACTCACCTGGGGACACAGCGAAGGACAAACTGGGACACCACGGGACACAGTGGGACACAGCGGGACACAGCGGGGACACTGCGGGAACATAGCGGGACACAGCGGGGGACACAGGGGGACACAGCGGGACACAGCAGGGACAGAGCGGGACACAGCGGGACACAGCGGGGGACACAGCGGGACACAGCGGGGGACACAGCGAGGACACAGCGGGACACAGCGGGGGACACAGCGAGGACACAGCGGGGGACACAGCGGGGGACACAGCGGGATACAGCGGGGAACACAGCGAAGACCCAGCGGGACCCAGTGGGACACAGCATTGATACAGCGGGCACACAGCGTTACACAGCGTGGTACACAGCTGTGGACGCAACGGGACACAGTGGGGGACACAGCGAGGACACAGCTGGACACAGCGGAACACAGCGGGAGACAAAGCGGGACACAGTGGGGGACAAGCGAGGACAGAGAGGGACACAGTGGCGACACAGAGGGGACGCAGCTGGGGACACAGCGTGGGACAAAGTGGGACAACACGGGACACAGTGTTACACAGCGGGACACAGCGGGGACACTGCGGGACACAGCAAGATAAAGCGGGGGACACAGCGGGCCACAGCGGGCCACAGCGGGGGACAGCGAGGGACACAGCGGGACACAGTGGGCTACCCAGTGAGGACACAGCGGGACACAACAGGGGACACAGCGAGGACGCAGCGGGTGACACAGCGGGGGACACAGCGGGACACAGTGGGGAACACAGCGAGGACACAGCGGGACACAACGGGACACAGCGTCGATACAGCGGGGAGGCAGCGTTACACAGCGTGGTACACACTGTGGACACAACGGGACACAGTGGGGGCACAGCGGGACACAGCGGGACACAGTGGGACACAGCGGGGACAAAGCGTGAGACACAGCGAGGGACAGAGAGGGAAACAGCAGGGGACACAGCGAGGAAACAGCGGGACACAGCGGTGACACAGCGGGGACTCAGCGGGGGACAAAGTGGGACACAGCGGGGGACACAGCGGGACACAGTGGGGAACACAGCGAGGACCCAGCGGGACCCAGTGGGACACAGCATTGATACAGCGGGCACACAGCGTTACACAGCGTGGTACACAGCTGTGGACACAACAGGACACAGTGGGGGACACAGCGAGGACACAGCTGGACACAGCGGAACACAGCGGGAGACAAAGCGGGACACAGTGGGGGACAAGCGAGGACAGAGAGGGACACAGCGGCGACACAGAGGGGACGCAGCTGGGGACACAGCGTGGGACAAAGTGGGACAACACGGGACACAGTGTTACACAGCGGGACACAGCGGGGACACTGCGGGACACAGCAAGATAAAGCGGGGGACACAGCGGGACACAGCGGGCCACAGCGGGGGACAGCGGGGGACACAGCGGGACACAGTGGGCTACCCAGTGAGGACACAGCGGGACACAACAGGGGACACAGCGAGGACACAGCGGGTGACACAGCGGTGACACAGCGGGGACTCAGCGGGGGACACAGTGGGACACAGCGAGACACAGCGGGGACAAGCTGGACACAGTGGGGGTTACCACAGA
>NW_012300498.1:0-3521 GCF_000151885.1 Dipodomys ordii | reverse complement strand
GCTTTCCTTCTCCTGCTCCTACTTCTGCTTCTCATTCTGCTCTCTTCTGTTTCTCCTACTCGTCTCGTCTCGTCATCTGCTTTTCCGTCTGCTCTCGTCTGCTTCTGCAGCTTCTGCTTCTTCTGCTACTGCCTCTGCTCTTCTGTTCTCTGCTTCCCCATCTGCTTCTCATCTGCTTTTGCTTCTCTTTCTGCTTCTGCTTCTCTTCTGCTTCTCCAGATCTGCTTCTCTGCTTCTCTGCTTCTCCATCTGCTTCAGGTTCTGCTTCTGCTTCTTCGAGCTTCTTCTGCTTCTGCTTCTCCTGCTGCTGCTTCTTCTGCTTCTCCTGCTTCTCTTTCTGCTTTTCCTTCTGTTTCTGCTTCTCCTTCTGCTTCTTCTCCTTCCTATGTTTCTTCTGCTTCTGCTTCTCCTGCTTCTGCTTCTTCTGCTTCTCCTGCTTCTCCTTCTCATTCTCCTTCTCTTTCTGCTTCTGCTTATCCTTCTGTTTCTCCTACTCCTAATCCTTCTCTTTCTCCTTCTCCTTCTTCTTCTGCTTCTCCTGCTGCTTCTTCTTCTGCTTCTTCTGCTTTTTCTGTTTCTTCTTCTTCTGCTTCAGCTTCTGCTTCTTCTGCTTCTCCTTCTGCTTCTCCTTCTACTTCTGCTCTTCTCCTTCTGCTTCTTCTGTTTCTGCTTCTCCTGCTTCTTCTTCTGCTTCTCCTACTTCTCCTTCTGCTTCTCCGTCTCCTTCTCCTTCTCCTTCAATTTCTCCTTCTTGTGCTTCTCATTCTGCTTCTGCTTCTGCTTCTCCTGCTTCTGCTTCTTCTGTTTCTCCTTCTGCTTCTTCTTCTGCTTCTCTTTCTGCTTCTTATTCTGCTTCTGCTCCTCCTACTCCTAATCCTTCTCTTTCTCCTTCTTCTTCTGCTTCTCGTTCTGCTTCTGCTTCTTCTGCTTGTTCGGTTTCTTCTGCTTCTTCTTTTCCAGCTTCTGCTGCTTCTGCTTCTCCATCTGCTTCAGGTTCTCCTTCTGATTCTTCGGCTTCTTCTGTTTCTTCTGCTTCTGCTTCTCCTGCTACTGCTTCTTCTGCTTCTCTTTCTGCTTCTCCTTCTGCTTCTGCTTCTCCTTCTGCTCCTTCTCCTTCTTCTGTTTCTTCTTCTTCTGCTGCTTCTCCCGCTTCTGCTTCTTCTGCTTCTCCTGCTTGTCCTTCTCCTTCTGCTTCTCCTTCTTCTGCTTCTCTATCTGCTTCTGCTTCTTCTGATTCTCCAACTTCTCCTTCTTCTTCTTCTATTTCTGCTTCTCTTACTGCTTCTGCATCTCCTTCTGCTTCACCTTCTGCTGCTCCTTCTCCTTCTTCTGTTTCTCCCTCTGCTTCAATTTCTTATGCTTCTTCTTTTTCTTCAGGTTATGCTACTCCTGCTTCTGCTTCTTATGCTTCTACTGCTTCTTCTTCTGCTTCTTCTACTTCTACTTCTCTTTCTGCTTCTGCTTCTCCTGCTTGTTTTTCTGCTTCTTCTGCTGCTTTTTCTACTTCTCCTTCTGCTTCACTTTTTGCTTCTCCTTCTGCTTCTGCTTCTTCTGTTTCTCGTGCCTGAATTTCTGGTTCTACTTCTTCTGCTGCTTCTCCTTCTGCTTCTGCTTCTCCTTCTGCTTCTGTTTCTGCTTCTTCTCTTTCGGCTTCTCCTGCTTCTGCTTCTTGTCCTCCTCCTGCTTCTCTTTCTGCTTCTCATTCTGCTTCTGCTTCTCCTTCTGCTTCTGCTTCTCCTACTTCTGCTTCTCTTTCAGCTTCTGCTTCTTCTGCTTCTCCTGCTTCTCCTTCTGCATCTCCTTCTGCTTGTGCTTGTCCTTATGCTTCTTATTCTGCCTCTGCTTCTCCTTCTCCTTCTTTTGCTTCACCTTTTGCTTCTGCTTCTTCTGCTTTTCCTGCTTCTCCTTCTTCTTCTGCTTCTTCTGCTTCTCCTTCTGCATCTTCTTCTGCTTCTCCTTCTCCTTCTTCTGCTTCTCCTTCTGATTCTCCTTCTGCTTCTTCTTCTGCTTTACCTGCTTCTCTTTCTGCTTCTCCTTCTGCTTCTCCTTCTGTTTCTCCTTCTCCTTCTTGTTCTTCTGCTTTTCCTTCTGCTTTTCCTACTGCTTCTGCTACAACTGCTACTGCTTCTACTTCTGTTTCTTCTGCTTCTCCTTCTGCTTTTGATTCTCTTTCTGCTTCTGCTTCTTCTTCTGCTTCTCATTCTGCTTCTAAAGATTATGCTTCTTCTGCTTCTCCTGCTTCTCCTTCTGCTTCAGGTTCTGTTTCTGCTTCTTCGGATTCTTATGCTTCTGCTTCTCCTGCTTCTGCTTCTTCTGCTTCCCCTCCTTCTCTTTCTGCTTCTACTTCTGCTTCTGCTTCTTGTCCTTCTGTTTCTTCAGCTTGTCCTTATCCTGTTTCTGCATTTCCTGCTTCTCCTTCTGCTACTCTTTCTGTTTCTCCTGCCGCTTTTCCTTCTACTGCTCCTTCTTCTGCTTCTCTTTCTGCTTCTTCTCCGGTTTCTCCTTCTCCTTCTCCTTGTAGTTCTTCTACTTTTCCTTCTGCTTCTCCTTCTGCTTCTGTATCTTCTGCTTCTTCTACTAATGCCTCTGCTTCTTCTGTTTTTTCTGCTTCTCCTTCTGCTTTTGCATCTCTTTCTGCTTCTGCTTCTCCTTCTGCTTCTCCAGATTCTGCTTCTTGTGCTTCTCCTGCTTCTCCTTCTGCTTCAAGTTCTGCTTTTGCTTTTTCGGCTTCTTCTGCTTCTGCTTCTTCTGCTGCTTCTTCTTCTGCTTCTCCTGCTTCTCTTTCTGCTTTTCCTTCTGTTTCTGCTTCTCCTGCTTCTGCTTCTTCCCCTTCTTCTGTTTCTTCTGCTTCGGCTTCTCCAGCTTCTGCTTCTCCTGCTTCTCCTTCTGCTTCTCTTTCTGCTTCTCTTTCTCCTTCTCCTTGTCCTTCTCCTTCTTCTGCTTCTTCTTCTGCTTCTGCTTCTCCTTCTGATTCTGCTTCTGCTTCAATTTCTCCTTCTGCTTCTCATTCTGCTTCTGCGCCTTCTGTTTCTTCTGCTTCTCCTGCTTCTTCTTCTCCTGCTACTCCTACTTCTCGTGCTGCTTCTCCTTCTGCATCTCTTTCTGGTTCTGCTTATCCTTTTGCTTCTCCTACTCCTAATCCTTCTCTTTCGCCTTCTCCTTCTTCTTCTTCAAATTCTCCTGATGCTTCTGCTTCTGCTTATTCTACTATTTCTGTTTCTTCTGCTATTGCTTCAGATTGTGCTTCTTCTGTTTCTCCTTCTGCTTCAAATTCTGCTTCAGCTTCTTCGGATTCTCCTGTTTCTTCTGCTTCTGCTTCTCCTGCTTTTTCAACTTCTCCTGCTTCTCTTTCTGCTTCTACATCAAATTCATCTTTTACTTCTGCATCTGATTCTGCTCATCACCTTCAACAGTTACTTTTGATTAAAAACTTCATCATCATAATCATCTTCTTCTACATCTTCATCATCATCAGATTCTTCTGATTCAACTTCTGCTTCTCCTTCTTCTAATTCACTTTC
>NW_012300497.1:0-3521 GCF_000151885.1 Dipodomys ordii | reverse complement strand
AGCGGGACACAGCGGGGGACACAACGGGTTTCACAGCAGGACACAGTGGGGTACACAAAGGGACACATCGGGGGCACTGTAGCGGACACAGTGGGACTTATCGGGACACAGCGGGGAACACAGCGGGGGACACAGCGGGACACAGCGGGAAAATATTGGGGGACACAGCGGGGGACACAGCGGGATACAGAAGGACACAGCGAGGACACAGCGGGACACAGGAGGACACAGCGGGGACACAGCGGGGGACACAGTGGGACAGAGCTCCGGATACAGCGAGGATACAGCAGGGACACTGTGGGACACAGCGGGTCACAACGGGGAAATAGTGGGGGACACAGCGGAGGATACAGCGGGGTACAGAAGGACACAGCGAGGACACAGCGGGGACATAGGGTGACACTGCCGGACACAGTGAGACACAGCGGGGACACAGAGGGACATAGAGGTAACACAGCCAGGACACACCAGGGACACAGAGGGACACAGCGGGGACACAGCGGGGACACAGCGGGACCCAGTGGGACCCAGCGGGGATACAGCGGGGACACAGCGGGACACAGCGGGGTACACAGAGGTGGACACAGCGGGACACAGCGGGACACAGCGGGAGACAGCGGGACACAGCGGGGACACAGCGAGGACACGGTGGGACACAGAGGGACACAGCGGGACACACAGCGGGGGACACAGCGGGACACAGCTGGGGCCACAGCATGGACACAGCGGGTCACAGTGGGGAAATAGTGGGGGACACAGTGGGGGACACAGGGGGATACAGAAGGACACAGCGAGGACACAGTGGGACACAGGAGGACACAGCGGGGACAAAGCTGGGACACAGCGGGGGACACAGTGGGGGACACAACGGGTGTCACAGCGGGACACAGTGGGGTACACAAAGGGACACATCGGGGGACAATGTAGCAGACACAGTGGGACTTATCGGGACACAGCGGGACACAGCGGGGAACACAGCGGGGACACAGCGGGACACAGCGGGGAAATAGTGGGGGACACAGCGGGGGACACAGCAGGATACAGAAGGACACAGCGAGGACACAGCGGGACACAGGAGGACACAGCGGGACACAGCGGGACACATCGGGGGACACAGCAGGACACTGCAGGTTACACAGCGGGACACAGCGGGACACAAAGGGACGCAGCAGGGACACAGCGGGGGACACAGTGGGATACAGTGGGGTATACAGAGGGACACAGCAGGGAAACAGCTGGGGCACAGTGAGCAACAGCGGGACACAGTGGGGGACAAAGCGGGACACACCGGGACACAGCGGGACACAGCCGGGGACACTGCGGAGGACACAGAGCTGCACACAGCGGTAGAGAGTGGAACACAGCACGGACACAGCAGGGACACAGCGGGACATAGCGGGGACAAAGTGAGGACAGAGCGGGACACAGAGTTAAACAGCGAGGGACACAGCAGGGGATAGTGGGGACAAACGGGGAACAACGGGGACACAGCCGGACACAGCTAGGACACAGCGGGGACACAGCGGGGACACAGCAGGGGATACAGCGAGGACAGAGGGGACATAGGGGGACACTGCGGGACACAGTGGGACACAGCAGGAACACAGAGGGACATAGCAGTTACACAGCGAGGACACACCAGGGACACAGAGGGCCACAGCGGGTACACAGCGGGGACACAGCGGGGGACACAGTGGAGGACACAGCGGTAAACAGCGGGGGACACAGCGGGACTCAGCGGGGGACACAGCAAAGAACACAGCGGGACACAGTGGGGGACACAGGGGAACACAGCGGGACACAGCCAGACACAGCGGGGGACACAGCGGGTGACACAGCGGGGGAAACAGGAGGACACAGCGGGGACACAGCGGGAACACAGCGGGGGACACAGTGGGACACAGCGGGGACACAGAGGGACTCAGCGGTTACACAGCGAGGACACAGCAGAGACACAGTGGGACACAGCGGGGGACACAGCGGGACACAGCGGGGGACAGAGCAGGACTCAGCATGGACACAGTGGGACACAGGGCACACAGCTGGGACACAGCGGGTCAACAGCGGGGAAACAGTTGGGGACACAGCGAGGACACAGCAGGACACAGAGGGATACACAGCGAGGACACAGCGTGACACATGGGGACACAGCGGGACACAGCAGGGGACACAGAGAGGACACAGCGGGACACAAATGGGGACATAGTAAGGACACAGAGGGACACAGCGGGAAAGAGCGGGACACAGCGGGGACACAGCGGGGGAGAGCGGGGGACACAGAGAGGACACAGCAGGACACAAATGGGGACACAGCAAGGACACAGCGGGACACAGTGGGTGTCACAGCGGGAATGAGCGGGACACAGCGGGGGACACAGCCAGGGACACAGCGGGGGACACAGCAGGACACAAAGGGGAAACAGAATTACACAGCGGGGACACCGCGGGACACAGCGGGGACACAGCAGGGGACACAGCAGGACACAGAGGGGAACAAATGGGGCACACAGCGGGACACAGTGGGACACAGCGGGGTACACAGCGTGACACAGCGGGGGACACACTGGGACAAAGCGGGGTTCACAGCGAGGATACAGCGGGGTACAAAGCGGGTCACATCGGGATACAGCGGGACACAGCGGGGGACACAGCCAGGGACACAGAGCCGCACACAGAGGGAGAGAGTGGAACACAGCAGGGACACAGCGGGGACACAGCGGGACATCGCGGGGACAAAGCGAGGACAGAGCGGGACACAAATGGTGACACAGCGAGGGACACAGAGGGGGACAGTGGGGACAAACCAGGGAACAACCGGGACACAGCGGGACACAGCAGGACACAGTGGGGACACAGCAGGACTCAGCGGGAAACATTGGGTGACACAGCAGGACGCAGCGGGGTACACAGCAGGACACAGCGGGACACAGCGGGACACAGCAGGGACACAGGAGGGGACACAGCAGGACACAGGGGGGAACAAAGGGGACACACAGCGGGACACAGTGGGACACAGCGGGGTACACAGCGGGACACAGCGGGGACACAGCAGGGGCACAGTGGGAAACAGCGGGACACAGCGGGGGACATAGCGGGACACACCGGGATACAGCGGGACACAATGGGTGACACAGCAGGGGACAAAGAGCCGCAAACAGCGGAAGAGAGTGGAACACAGCAGGGACACAGCGGGGACACAGCGGGACTTCCCGGGGACAAAGCGAGGACAGAGCGGGGAACACAGCGGGATATAGCGAGGGACACAACGAGGATAATGCGGGACACAGAGGAACACAGCAGGGGACACTGCATGGCCACAGCGGGACTCAGCGGGGGACACAGCAGGGGACACATCAGGACACAGGGGGACTCAGCAGGACATTGCGGGGGACACTGCAGGTGACAGAGCAGGACACAGGGGATCACAGTGGGATACAGCGGATACAAAGCGGGGGACACATCGGGATACAAAGGGGGACCCAGCGTTACACAGCGAGGACTCAGCGTGACTCTTCGATGAC
>NW_012300496.1:0-1930 GCF_000151885.1 Dipodomys ordii | reverse complement strand
TCACAGCGGGACACAGCAGGGACACAGCAGGGACACAGCGGGTCACAGCGGGGACACAGTGTGAGACACAGCGAGGACACAGAGGGACACAGAGGGATACACAGAGAGGACACAGCGTGACACATGGGGACACAGCGGGACACAGCGGGGGACACGGAGAGGACACAGCGGGACACAAATGGGGACACAGCAAGGACATAGCGGGACACAGCGGGAAAGAGCAGGACACAGCGGGGGACACAGCCTGGGACACAGCCTGGGACACAGCGGGACACAGCGGGACACAGCAGGGGACACAGCAGGGACACATCGGGTCACAGCGGGGACACAGTGGGGGACACAGCAAGGACAAAGCGGGACACGGAGTGATACACAGAGAGGACACAGCGTGACACATGGGGACACAGCGGGACCCAGCGGGGGACCCAGCGAGGACACAGCGGGACACAAATGGGGACACAGCAAGGACACAGCAGGACACAGCGTGAAAGAGCGGGACACAGCGGGACACAGCGGGGGACACAGCGGGACACAGCAGGGGACACAGTGGGGACACAGCGGGACAGTGTGGGGACACAGCGGGACACACCGGGTGACACAGCAGGACACTGCGGGGTACACAGCGGGACACAGCGAGGACACAGCGAGACACAGCGGGACACAGCAGCACACAGCGGGAAACAGCGGGACACAGAGGGGACACAGCGGGGGACAGCAGGGAGACACAGAGGGGATACAGCGGGGACACAGCGGGACACAGCGGGGGACACAGCATGGACACAGCAAGTCACAGCGGGGAAATAGTGGGGGACACAGCGGGGGACACAGCGGGATACAGAAGGACACAGCGAGGACACAGCGGGACACAGGAGGACACAGCGGGGACACAGCGGGAAAACAGCGGGGGACACAGTGGGACACAGTGGGGACACAGAGGGACTTAGCGGTTACACAGTGAGGACACACCAGGGACACAGCGGGACACAGCGAGGACACAGCGGGGACAGAGCGGGACACAGCGGGACACAAAGGGGGACACAGCGTTACACAGCGGGGACACAGCGGGACACAGCGGGGACACAGAGGGACTTAGCAGTTCCACAGTGAGGACACACCAGGGACACAGCAGGACACAGAGGGGAACACAGCGGGGGACACAGCGGGACACAGCGGGACACAGCGGGGTACACAGTGGCACGCATAGGGGATAAAGCAGGGACACAGCGGGTCACAGTGGGGAAATAGTGGGGGACACAGCAGGGGACACAGCGGGATACAGAAGGACACAGCGAGGACACAGCGGGGACGTAGGGTGACACTGCGGGATAAAGTGGGACACAGCGGGGACACAGCGGGGACACTGCGGGACACAGCGGGGGGCACAAAGGCGGAAACAACAGGACACAGCGGGACACAGCGGGACACAGCGAGGACACAGCGAGACACAGCGGGACACAGCGGGCGTCACAGCAAGAACACAGCGGGACACAGGAGGACACAGCGGGGACACAGCGGGGACACAGCAGGTGACACTGTGGGACACAGCGGGGAACACAAGGAGGACAAAGCGGGGAAATAGGGGGACACTGCGGGACACAGTGGAACACAGCGGGGACACAGAGGGACATAGCAGTTACACAGCAAGGACACACCAGAGACACAGCGGGACACAGCGGGGACAAAGCGGGGACACAGCGAGACACAGCGTGACCCAGCGGGGACACAGCGGGGACACAACGGGACACAGCGGGGGACACAGAGGCGGACATAGCAGAACACAGCGGGACACAGCGCGACACAGCGGGACACAGCAGGGACACAGCGAGGACACAGTGGGACACAGCGGGGAAAACAGCGGGGGACACAGCATGGACACAGCGGGACACAGCGGGGGACACAGCATGGGACACAGCAAGTCACTGCGGGGGAA
>NW_012300495.1:0-1591 GCF_000151885.1 Dipodomys ordii | reverse complement strand
ACAGTGGGACACAGCGGGGGACAGAGCAGGATATAGCGGAGGACACAGCAGGGACACAGCGGGGACACAGCGGAACAGAACGGGGAGCACAGCGGGATATAGCAGGGGACACAACGAGGACAAAGCAGGACACAGAGGGACACAGCAGGGGACACAGCCTGGGACACAGCGTGACACAGCGGGACACAGCGGGGGACACAGCAGGGACACATCGGGACACAGAGTGATACACAGCGAGGACACAGTGTGACAAATGAGGACACAGCGGACCCAGTGGGGGACCCAGCGAGGACACAGCGGGACACAAATGGGGACACAGCAAGGACACAGCAGGACACAGCGTGAAAGAGCGGGATACAGCGGGGGACACAGCCGGGGACACAGCGGGACACAGCAGGGAACACAGCGGTTACACAGCGGGACACAGTGGGGACACAGCGGGACACAGCGGGACACATCGGGCGACACAGCAGGACACTGCGGGGTACACAGCAGGACACAGCGGGACACAGCAGGGACAAAAAGGGGGACACAGCCTTACACAGCGGAGACACAGCGGGACACAGCGGGGACACAGCAGGGGACACAGCAGGACACAGAGGGGAACAAAGTGGGCACACAGCGGGACACAGTGGGACACAGCGGGGTACACAGCGGGACACAGTGGGGACATAGCGGGGGCACAGTGGGAAACAGCGGCACACAGCGGGGGACAAAGCGGGACACACCGGGATACAGCGGGACACAGCAGGGGACACTGTGGGGGACACAGCCGCTCACAGTGGGAGAGAGTGGAACATAGCAGGGAAACAGTGGGGACACAGTAGTGACACAGCGGGTCACAGCAGGGACACAGTGGGGGACACAGCGAGGACACAGCGGGACACAGAGTGATACACAGAGAGGACACAGCGTGACACATGGGGACACAGCGGCACACAGCGGGGGACACAGAGAGGACACAGCGGGACACAAATGGGGACACAGCAAGGACACAGCGGTAAAGAGCGGGACACAGCGGGGGACACAGCCGGGGACACAACGAGGTACAGCGGCACACAGTAGGGACACAGCGGGGGACACAACGGGTGACACAGCGATACACAGTGGGGTACACAAAGGGACACAGCAGGAGACACTGTAGTGGACACAGTGGGACTTATCGGGACACAGTGGGACACAGCGGGGAACAGAGCGGGGGACATAGCCGGACACAGTGGGACACAGGAGGACACAGCGGGGACACAGCGGAGGACACAGTGGGTCACAGCTGCGGATAAAGCGAGGACACAGCAGGGAAACTGCGGGTCACAGTGGGTCACAGCGTGGAAATAGTGGCGGACACAGCGGGGGACACAGCGGGATACAGAAGGACACAGTGAGGACACAGCGGGACACAGGAGGACACAGCGGGGACACAGCGGGGAAACAGCAGGGGACACAGTGGGACACAGCGGGGACACAGAGGGACTTAGCGGTTACACAGTGAGGACACACCAGGGACACAGCGGGACACAGCGGGGACACAGCGGGGACACAGCGGGACACAGCGGAACACAGCGGGGACACAGCGGGACACAGCGGCACACAG
>NW_012300494.1:0-3521 GCF_000151885.1 Dipodomys ordii | reverse complement strand
AGAAGAGAAGCAGGAGAAGCAGAAGAAGCAGGAGAAGCAGAAGCAGAAGAAACAGGAGAAGGACAAGAAGCAGAAGCAGAATCTGAAGCAGAAGGAGAAAGAGAAGAATCACAATCTGAAGCAGAAGCAGAAGAAACAAAAATAGTAGAATAAGCAGAAGCAGAAGTAGCAAAGAAGCAGAAGAAGAAGATGGAGAAGGCGAAAGAGGAAGATTAGGAGTAGGAGAAGCAAAAGGATAAGCAGAAGCAGAAAGAGACGCAGAAGGAGAAACAGCAAGAGAAGTAGGAGAAGCAGGAGAAGCAGAAGCAGGAGAAGCAGAAGAAACAGAAGACGCAGAAGCAGAATGAGAAGCAGAAGGAGAAATTGAAGCAGAAGCAGAAGGAGAAACAGAAGCAGAAGGAGAAGCAGAAGAAGGAGAAGGAGAAGGAGAAGCAGAAAGAGAAGCCGAACGAGAAGCAGGAGAAGCAGAAGCAGGAGAAGCAGAAACAGAAGAAACAGAAGAAGGAGAAGAAACAGAAGGAGAAGCAGAAACAGAAGGAAAAGCAGAAATAGAAGCAGGAGAAGCAGAAGAAGCAGCAGCAGGAGAAGCAGAAGCAGAAGAAGCAGAAGCAGAACCTGAAGCAGAAGGAGAAGCAGGAGAAGCAGAATCTGGAGAAGCAGAAGGAGAAGCAGAAGCAGAAAGAGAAGCAAAAGCAGAAGGATAAGCAGAACTAGAAGCAGAAGAAACAGAAGAAGCAGAGGCAGTAGCAGAAGAAACAGAAGATGCAGAAGCAGAAGGAGAAGCAGAAGGAAAAGCAGAAGAACGAGAAGGTGAAGGAAAAGGAGAAACAGAAGGAGAAGCAGAAAGAGAAGCAGAAGAAGGAGCAGGAGAAGGAAAAGCAGCAGGAGAAGCAGAAAGAGCAGCAGAAGGAGGAGCAGGAGATGAAGAAACAGGAGAAGCATAAGCAGAACAAACAGGAAAAGGACAAGAAGCAGAAGCAGAAGGAGAAGCAGATACAGAAGGAGAAGCAGAAAGAGAAGGAGGGGAAGCAGAAGAAGCAGAAGCAGGAGAAGCAGAAGCATAAGAATCCGAAGAAGCAGAAGCAGAACCTGAAGCAGAAGGAGAAGCAGGAGAAGCAGAAGAAGCCGAATCTGGAGAAGCAGAATGAGAAGCTGAAGTAGAAGCAGAAGCAGGGAAACAGAAGCATAAGAATGTGAAGAAGCAGAAGGAGAACCTGAAGCAGAAGGAGAAGCAGGAGAAGTAGAAGAAGCAGAATCTGGAGAAGCAAAAGGAGAAGCAAAAGGAGAAGCAGAAGCAGAAAGAGAATCAAAAGCAGAAGGAGAAGCAGAAGAAACAGAAGAAGTAGAAGCAGTAGCAGTTGTAGCAGAAGCAGAACGAGAACCAGAAGGAAAAGCAGAAGAAAAAGAAGGAGAAGGGAAACAGAAGGAGAAGCAGTAGGAGAATAAGAAGGAGAAGCAGAAGAAGGAGAAGGAGAAGCAGAAGCAGAAGAAGATGCAGAAGGAGAAGCAAAAGAAGCAGAAGCAGAAGGAGACGCAGGAAAAGCAGAAGCAGCAGAAGCAAAAGGAGAAGCAAAAGAAGGAGAAGGAGAAGCAGAGGCAGAAGAAGAAGCATAAGGAGAAGCACAAGCAGAAGGAGATGCAGAAGGAGAAGCAGGAGAAGCAGAAGAAGCAGAAGATGAAGGGGAAGCAGAAGTAGGAGAAGGAGAAGGAGGAGAAGCAGAAGCAGAAGGAGAAGCAGAAGCGGAATGAGAAGCAGAAAGAGAAGCAGGAGAAGCACAAGAAGCAGAAGCAGGAGAAGCCGAAAGAGAAGAAGCAGAAGAAGCAGAATCAGAAGCAGAATTAGAAGCAGAAGCAGAAGGAGAAGCTGCAGAAGAAGTAGAACCAGAAATTCAGGCAGGAGAAACAGAAGAAGTAGAAGCAGAAGCAGAAGGAGAAGCAAAAAGAGAAGCAGTAGGAGAAGTAGAAGAAGCAGCAGAAGGAGAAGCAGCAGAAGAAGCAGAAAAACAAGCAGGAGAAGCAGAAGCAGAAAGAGAAGTAGAAGCAGAAGAAGCAGAAGCAGAAGAAGAAGCAGTAGAAGCACAAGAAGCAGAAGCAGGAGAAGCAGAAGCAGAGGGAGAAACAGAAGAAGGAGAAAGAGCAGCAGAATGTGAAGCAGAAGGAGATGCAGAAGCAGAAAGAGAAGCAGAAACAGAAGGAGAAGAAGAAGGAGAAGTTGGAGAATCAGAAGAAGCAGAAGCACAAGCAGAAAGAGAAGGAGAAGAAGGAGAAGGAGAAGCAGAAGGAGAAGGACAAGCAGGAGAATCAGAAGAAGCAGAAGCAGAAGCAGAAAGAAAAGGAGAAGAAGAAGGAGAAGAATCAGAATCAGAAGAAGCAGAAGCAGAAATAGAAAGAGAAGCCGACGAAGAGAAGCACAACGAGAACCAGGAGAAGCAGGAGAAGCACAAGCGGGAGAAGCAGAAGAAGAAGAAACAGAAGAAGGAGAAGGAGCAGAAGCAGAAAGAGAAGCAGAAAGAGAAGCAGGAAAAGCAGAAGAAGCAGAAGCAGGAGAAGCAGAAGGAGAAGAAACAGGAGAAGGACAAGAAGCAGAAGCAGAAGCAGAAGGAGAAGCAGAAACAGAAGGAAAAGCCGAAAGAGAAAGAGGGGAAGCAGAAGAAGCAGAAGCAGGAGAAGCAGAAGCATAAGAATCCGAAGAAGCAGAAGCAGAACCTGAAGCAGAAGGAGAAGCAGGAGAAGCAGAAGAAGCCGAATCTGGAGAAACAGAATGAGAAGCTGAAGTAGAAGCAGAAGCAGAAGCAGAATGAGAATCAAAAGCAGAAGGAGAAGAAGAAGAAACAGAAAAAGCAGAAGCAGTAGCAGTTGCAGCAGAAGCAGAAGGAGAAGCAGAAGGAAAAGCAGAAGAACGAGAAGGAGAAGGAGAAACAGAAGGAGAAGCAGAAGGAGAATCAGAAGGAGAAGCAGAAGAAGCAGAAGGAGAAGCAGAAGGAGAAACAGAAGCAGAAGAAACATCAGAAAGAGAAGCAGAAGCAGAAGAAGATGAAGAAGGAGAAGCAGGAGAAGCAGATGAAGCAGAAGCAGAAGGAGAAGTAGAAGAAGGAGAAGGAGAAGGAAGAGCCGCAGAAGCAATAGGAGAAGCAGAAAGAGAAGCAGAAGCAGAATGAGAAGCAGAAAGAGAAGCTGTAGAAGCAGAAGAAGCAGGAAAAGCAGAAGCAGAGGAAGGAGAAGAAGACGAAGAAGAAGAAGAAGCTTAAGGAGAAGCATAAGGAGAAGCATAAGGAGAAGTATAAGGAGAAGCAGTAGAAGCAGAAGAAGCAGAAGAAGGAGAAGCAGAAGCAGAAGAAAAAGAATAAGCAAAATAAGCAGAAGCAGTGGGAGAAGCAGAAGAAGGAGATGGAGAAGGAGCAGCAGAAGGAGAAGCTGAAGCAGAAAGAGTAGCAGAAACAGAAGGAGAACAAGAAGGAGAAGCAGGAGAATCAGAAGAAGCAGAAAGAGAAGGAGAAGAAGGAGAAGCAGAAGTAGATGAT
>NW_012300493.1:0-3522 GCF_000151885.1 Dipodomys ordii | reverse complement strand
TCAGGTACATAGCTGTGGACACAACGGGACACAGTGGGGGCACAGCCGGACTCTAGCGGGACACAGTGGGACACAACAGGGACAAAGCGTGAGACACAGCGGGGGACAGAGACGGAGACAGCAG
The DNA here is from genome assembly GCF_000151885.1 of Dipodomys ordii. Classification (NCBI taxonomy): domain Eukaryota; kingdom Metazoa; phylum Chordata; class Mammalia; order Rodentia; family Heteromyidae; genus Dipodomys; species Dipodomys ordii. Next base: position 3,398 of record NW_012300493.1, on the reverse strand, counting down.
GGGACACAGCGACGAAACAGAGGGACACAGAGGTGACACAGCGGGGACTCAGCGGGGGACACAGCGGGGGACACAACAAGGACAGAGCGGGACACAGTGGGGGACACAGCAGGACATAGCGGGGGACACAGCGGGAGAAACAGCGGGACACAGCGGGACACAGCGGGGACACCACGGGACACAGTGTGAAACAGTGGGACACAGCGGGATACTGCGGGGACACAGCAGGACAAAGCAGGGGACACAGCGGGACACAGCGGGACAAAGCGGGGGACACAGCGGGACACAGCGGAGACAGAGACGGGCCACAGCGGGACACAGCGGTGACACAGCTGGACACAGCGGGGTACACAGCGGGACACAGCGGGCACACAGAGGGGACACAGCAGGACACAGCGGGTCACAGCGGGGACAGAGTGGGACACAGTCGGACACAGCAGGACACAGCGGGGGACACAGCGGGACACAGCGGGGGACCCAGCGAGGACATAGCGGGGGACACAGCGGGGGACACAGCGGGACACAGCGGGGAACACAGCGAGGACACAGCGGGACACAGCGGGACACAGCGTCGATACAGAGGGGACTCAGCGGAGGACACAGCGGGGGACACAGCGGGGAGAAAGTGGGACACCACGGGACACAGTGTGACACAGCGGGACACAGCAGGGACACTGCGGGGACACAGCAGGATAAAGCGGGGGAAACAGCGGGACACAGCGGGACACAGCGGGGGACACAACGGGGGACAGCGTAGACAGAGAAGGGCCACAGCGGGACAGAGCGGGACACAGTTGGACACAGTGGGGTACACAGCGGGACACAGCAGGCACAACGGGGACACAGCGGGACACAGCGGGACACAGTGGGGACACAGTGGGACACAGCGGGACAAAGCGGGGGACACAGCGGGACACAGCGGGGGACACAGAGAGGACACATTGGGACACAGCGGGGGACACAGTGAGGACACAGCGGGACATAGCCGGGGAAAAAGTGGGACACAGCGGGGACACAGCAGTGGACACAGCGGGACACAGCGGGGGACACAGCCGGACACAGCAGGGGAAACAGTGGGGGACACAGCGGGACACACTGGGACACAGGGCGGGACACATGGGGGACACAGCGGGACACAGCGGGGACACAGCATGACTCAGCGGGGGACACAGCAGTATACAGCAGGACACAGTGGGGACACAGCAGGGACACAGCAGAAACACAGCTGGACAGAGCGGGGACACAGCTGGGGACACAACGGGACACATCTTGGGACACAGCGAGGACCCAGCGGAACACAGCGTGGGACACAGCGAGGACACAGCGGGACACAGCGGGACACACCGGGGACACAGCAGTAGACACACCGGGAACCAGTGGGGGACACAGCGGGACACAGCGGGACACAGCGGGGACACAGCAGAAGACACAGCCTGAACCGTGGGGGACACAGTGGGACACAGCGGGGACTCACCGGGGGACACAGCGGGGGACAAACTGGGACACCACGGGACACAGTGGGAAACAGCGGGACACAGCGGGGACACTGCGGGAACATAGCGGGACACAGCGGGGTACACAGGGGGACACAGCAGTGGACACAGCGGGGACACAACGGGACACAGCGGGGGACACAGCGAGGACACAGTGGGTCACAGCGGGACACAGCGTGGGACAAAGCAGGAGACAGAGGGGGACACAGCGAGGACACAGCTGGACACAGCGGGATACACAGCGAGACACAGCGGGGGACAAAGAGTGGTACACAGCGGAACACAGCGGGAAACACAGCGAGGACACAGCGGCGGACAAAGCGGGACACCACGGGACACACTGTGACACAGCGGGACACAGCGGGGACACAGCAAGGACACAGCGGTTCACAGAGGGACACAGCGTGGGACAAAGCAGGAGACAGTGGGGGACACAGCGAGGACACAGCTGGACACAGCGGGGTACACAGCGGGACACAGGGGGGACACAGAGTGGTACACAGCGGGACACAGCGGGAAACACAGCGAGGACACAGAGGGGAACAAAGCGGGACACCACGGGACAGTGTGACACAGCGGGACACAGCGGGGACACTGCAGGGACACAGCGGGACAAAGCGGGGGACACAGCGGGACACAGCGGGCGACAGAGCGTGGGACACAGCTGGGGACAGCAGGGGGCAGAGAGGGGACATAGCAGGACACAGCGGGGACACACCTGGACACAGCGGGACACAGCGGGGACAGAGCGGGACAGCGGGACACAGCGAGGACACATTGGGACACAGCGGGAACACAGCGGAACTCAGCGGGGGACACAGCAGTACACAGCGTGACACAGCGGAACACACCGGGGACACAGCAGGGACACAGCGGGGGACACAGCGGGACACATCGGGTCATAGCGGGGGACACAGCGGGACACAGCGGTACACAGCGGGGGAAAAAGTGGGACACAGCAGGGGACACAGCAGTGGACACAGCGGGACCCAGAAGGGGACACAGCGGGATACAGAGGGGGATACAGAGGGGGACACAGCGGGAAACAGTGGGACACAGCGGGGAACACAGCGAGGACACAGCGGGACCCAGAGGGACACAGGGTCGATACAGTGAGGACACAGCGGGACACAGCAGGGTACACAGCTGGGGACACAACGGGACACAGCGGTGGACACAGCGAGGACACAGAGGGAGACAGCAGGGAAACTGCGGGAACATAGCTGGACACAGCGGGGTACACAGCGGGACACAGCTGGGGACAGAGTGGTACACAGAGGGACACAGCGGGAAACACAGCGAGGTCACAGCGGGGGACCAAGCGGGACAACACGGGACACAGTGTAACACAGCGAGACACAGCGGGACACAGCGGGGGACAAAGCGGGGGACAACAGGGGACAAGGGACACAGCGGTACACAGCGGGGACACAGCTGGACACAGCGGGGTACACAGAAGGACACAGAGTGCACACAGTGGGGACACAGCAGGACACAGCGGGACACAGCGGGGACGGAGCATGACAGAGCATGACACAGAGAGGACACATTGGGACACAGCGGGGACACAGCGGAACTCAGCGGGAGACACAGCAATACACAGCGGGACACAGTGGGACACACAGGGGAGACAGCAGGGACACAGTGGGGGACACAGCGGGACACAACGGGTCACAGCGGGGGACACAGCGGGACACAGCGGGGGACACAGAGGGGTACACAGCGGGACACAGGGGGACAACAGCGCGGACACAGCGGGACACAGCGGGACACAGCGTCGATACAGTGGGGAAAGAGCAGGTCACAGCAAGGACACAGCGGGACACAGCGGGACACAGCAGGACACAGCGGGGGACACACGGCACAGAGCGGGGACATAGTGGGGACTCAGCGGGGGACACAGCG
>NW_012300492.1:0-3522 GCF_000151885.1 Dipodomys ordii | reverse complement strand
GAACGAGAAGCAGGAGAAGCAGAAGAAGCACAAGCGGGAGAAGCAGAAGAAGAAGAAACAGAAGAAGGAGAAGGAGCAGTAGCAGAAGGAGAAGCAGAAGGAGAAGCAGAAAGAGAAGCAGGAAAAGCAGAAGAAGCAGAAGCAGGAGAAGCAGAAGGAGAAGAAACAGGAGAAGGACAAGAAGCAGAAAGAGAAGCAGTAGAAGCAGAAGAGGCAGGAAAAGCAGAAGCAGAAGAAAGAGAAGAAGAAGAAGACGAAGAAGAAGAAGAAGAAGAAGCAGCATAAGGAGAAGCATAAGGAGAAGCATAAGGAGAAGTATAAGGAGAAGCAGTAGAAGCAGAATAAGCAGAAGCAGGAGAAGCAGAAGCAGAAGAAAAAGAATAAGCAAAAGAAGCAGAAGCAGAAGCAGTGAGAGAAGCAGAAGAAGGAGAAGGAGCAGCAGAAGGAGAAGCAGAAGCAGAAAGAGAAGCAGAAACAGAAGGAGAACAAGAAGGAGAAGCAGGAGAATCAGAAGAAGCAGAAAGAGAAGAAGAAGGAGAAGCAGAAGTAGAATCAGAAGAAACAGAAGAAGAAGAAGAAGAAGAAGAAGAAGAAGAAGAAGAAGAAGAAGAAACAGAAGAAGGAGAAGAGCAGAAGCAGAAGTAGAAGGAGAAGCAGAAGCAGAAGGAGAAGCAGAAAGAGAAGCAGGAGAAGCAGAAGAAGCAGGAGAAGCAGAAGCAGAAGAAACAGGAGAAGCCGAAGAAGCAGAAGCAGAATCTGAAGCAGAAGGAGAAACAGAAGAAGCACAATCTGAAGCAGAAGCAGAAGAAACAGAAATAGTAGAATAAGCAGAAGCAGAAGCACCAGGACAAGCAGAAGAAGAAGAAGGAGAAGGCGAAAGAGAAGGATTAGGAGTAGGAGAAGCAAAAGGATAAGCAGAAGCAGAAAGAGACGCAGAAGGAGAAGCAGCACGAGAAGTAGGAGAAGCAGGAGAAGCAGAAGCAGGAGAAGCAGAAGAAACAGAAGACGCAGTAGCAGAATGAGAAGCAGAAGGAGAAATTGAAGCAGAAGAAGAAGCAGAAGGAGAAGCAGAAGCAGAAGGAGAAGCAGAAGAAGGAGAAGGAGAAGCAGAAAGAGAAGCAGAAAGAGAAGCAGAACGAGAAGTAGGAGAAGCAGGAGAAGCAGAAGCAGGAGAAGCAGAAGAAACAGAAGACGCAGAAGCAGAATGAGAAGCAGAAGGAGAAATTGAAGCAGAAGGAGAAGCAGAAGCAGAAGGAGAAGCTGAAGAAGGAGAAGGAGAAGCAGAAAGAGAAGCAGAAAGAGATGCAGAAAGAGAAGCAGAAAGAGAAGCACAACGAGAAGCAGGAGAAGCAGAAGCAGGAGAAGCAGAAGCAGAAGAAACATAAGAAGGAGAAGAAGCAGAAGCAGAAGCAGAAACAGAAGGAAAAGCAGAAATAGAAGCAGGAGCAGCAGAAGAAGCAGCAGCAGGAGAAGCAGAAGCAGAAGGAGCCGAAGAAGCAGAAGCAGAACCTGAAGCATAAGGAGATACAGGAGAAGCAGAAGAAGCAGAATCTGGAGAAGCAGAAGGAGAAGCAGAAGCAGAAAGAGAAGCAAAAGCAGAAGGAGAAGCATAAGGAGAAGCAGAAGAAACAGAAGAAGTAGAGGCAGTAGCAGAAGATGTAGAAGCAGAAGGAGAAGCAGAAGGAAAAGCAGAAGAACGAGAAGGAGAAGGAGAAGGAGAAACAGAATGAGAAGCAGAAAGAGAAGCAGAAGAAGGAGCAGGAGAAGGAAAAGCAGCAGAAGAAGCAGAAAGAGAAGCAGAAGGAGAAGCAGGAGATGCAGAAACAGGAGAAGCAGAAGCAGAAGAAACAGGAGAAGGACAAGAAGCAGAAGCAGAAGGAAAAGCATAAACAGGAGAAGCAGAAAGAGAAGGAGGGAAAGCAGAAGAAGCAGAAGCAGGAGAAGCAGAAGCATAAGAATGCGAAGACGCAGAAGGAGAACCAGAAGCAGAAGGAGAAGCAGGAGAAGCAGAAGAAGCAGAATCTGGAGAAGCAGAATGAGAAGCAGAAGGAGAAGCAGAAGCAGAAAGAGAATCAAAAGCAGAAGGAGAAGCAGAAGGAACAGAAGAAGTAGAAGCAGTAGCAGGTGTAGCAGAAGCAGAAGGAAAAGCAGAAAAACAGGAAGGAGAAGGAGAAACAGAAGGAGGAGTAGAAGGAGAAGCAGAAAGAGAAGCAGGTAAAGCAGAAGAAGAAGAAGCAGAAGGAGAATCAGAAGGAGAAGCAGAAGAAGGAGAAGGAGAAACAGAAGCAGAAGAAGATGCAGAAGGAGAAGCAGGAGAAGCAGAAGAAGCAGAAGCAGAAGGAGAAGCAGGAGAAGCAGAAGAAGCAGAATCTGGAGAAGCAGAAAGAGAAGCAGAAGCAGAAAGAGAAGCAAAAGCAGAAGGAGAAGCAGAAGAAACAGAAGAAGCAGAGGCAGTAGCAGAAGAAGCAGAAGATTCAGAAGCAGAAGGAGAAGCAGAAGGAAAAGAAGAAGAACTAGAAGGAGAAGGAGAAGGAGAAACAGGATTAGAAGCAGAAAGAGAAGCAGAAGAAGGAGCAGTAGAAGGAAAAGCAGCAGGAGAAACAGAAAGAGCAGCAGAAGGAGAAGCAGGAAATGCAGAAACAGGAGAAGAACAAGCAGAAGAAACAGGAGAAGGACAAGAAGCAGAAGCAGAAGGAGAAGCAGAAAGAGAAGGAGGGGAAGCAGAAGAAGCAGAAGCAGGAGAAGCAGAAGCATAAGAATCCCAAGAAGCAGAAGGAGAACCTCAGGGAGAAGGAGAAGAAGCAGAAGCAGAAGGAGAAGCAAAAAGAGAAGCACAAGGAATAGTAAAAGAAGCAGCAGAAGGAGAAGCAGCAAAAGAAGCAGAAAAACAAGCAGGAGAAGCAGAAGCAGAAAGAGAAGTAGAAGCAGAAGAAGCAGAACCAGAAGAAGAAGCAGTAGAAGCATAAGAAGCAGAAGCAGGAGAAGCATAAGCAGAAGAAAAAGAAGAAGCATAAGAAGCAGAAATAGAAGCAGAGGGAGAAACAGAAGAAGGAGAAGGAGCAGCAGAAGGTGAAGCAGAAGGAGATGCAGAAGCAGAAAGAGAAACAGAAACAGAAGAAGAAGTTGGAGAATCAGAAGAAGCAGAAAGAGAAGCAAAAGAGGGAGAAGGAGAAGCAGAAGCAGAAGGACAATCAGGAGAAGCAGAAGAAGCAGAAGCGGGAGAAGCAGAAGAAGAAGAAGAAACAGAAGAAGGAGAAGGAGCAGAAGGAGAAGCAGAAGCAGAAGGAGAAGCAGAAATAGAAACAGAAGCAGAAGAAGCAGTTGCAGGAGAAGCAGAAGCAGAAGAAACAGAAGAAGCTGAAGAAGCAGAAGGAGAACCTGAAGCAGAAGGAGAAGCAGAAGCATCAGAGGCTGGAAACGCAGAAGCAGAAGATACAGAACAAGCAGAAGAAGCAGATGCAGAACGAGAAGCAGAAGCTAAGATGGAGAAAGAGAAGGATTAGGAGTAGGAGGAGCAGAAGC
>NW_012300491.1:0-3522 GCF_000151885.1 Dipodomys ordii | reverse complement strand
GCTGAAGGAGGAGCTTGATTATGTTGAAGGAGAAGCAGAAGGAGAAACACAAGCAGAAGAAGCAGCTGAAGGAGAAGCATAAACAGAAGGAGAAGCAGGAAGAGAAGGAGGGAAAGCAGAAGAAGCAGAAGCAGGAGAAGCAGAAGCATAAGAATGTGAAGAAGCAGAAGGAGAACCTGAAGCAGAAGGAGAAGCAGAAGAAGCAGAATCTGGAGAAGCAGAAGGAGAAGCAAAAGGAGAAGCAGAAGCAGAAAGAGAATCAAAAGCAGAAGGAGAAGCAGAAGAAACAGAAGAAGTAGAAGCAGTAGCAGTTGTAGCAGAAGCACAACGAGAAGCAGAAGGAAAAGCAGAAGAACAAGAAGGAGAAGGGAAACAGAAGGAGAAGCAGAAAGAGACGCAAGTAAAGCAGACGAAGAAGAAGCAAAAGGAGAATCAGAAGGAGAAGGAGAAGAAGGAGAAGGAGAAGAAGGAGAAGGAGAAGCAGAAGAAGATGCAGAAGGAGAAGCAGGAGAAGCAGAAGAAGCAGAAGCAGGAGGAGAAGCAGAAGAAGCAGAAGCAGAAGGAGAAGCAAAAAGAGAAGCACAAGGAGTAGTAAAAGAAGCAGCAGAAGGAGAAGCAGCAGAAGAAGCAGAAAAACAAGCAGGAGAAGCAGAAGCAGAAAGAGAAGTAGAAGCAGAAGAAGCAGAACCAGAAGAAGAAGCAGTAGAAGCATAAGAAGCAGAAGCAGGAGAAGCAGAAGCTGAAGAAAAAGAAGAAGCATAAGAAGCAGAAATAGAAGCAGAGGGAGAAACAGAAGAAGGAGAAGGAGCAGCAGAAGGTGAAGCAGAAGGAGATGCAGAAGCAGAAAGAGAAGCAGAAACAGAAGGATTAGTTGGAGAATCAGAAGAAGCAGAAGCAGAAAGAGAAGCAGAAGAGGGAGAAGGAGAAGCAGAAGCAGAAGGACAATCAGGAGAAGCAGAAGAAGCAGAAGCGGGAGAAGCAGAAGAAGAAACAGAAGAAGGAGAAGGAGCAGAAGGAGAAGCAGAAGCAGAAGGAGAAGCAGAAATAGAAACAGAAGCAGAAGAAGCAGTTACAGGAGAAGCAGAAGCAGAAGAAACAGAAGAAGCCCAAGAAGCAGAAGGAGAACCTGAAGCAGAAGGACAAGCAGAAGCAGCAGAAGCTGGAAAAGCAGAAGCAGAAGATACAGAACAAGCAGAAGAAGCAGAAGCAGAAAGAGAAGCAGAAGAATAAGAAGGAGAAAGAGAAGGATTAGGAGTAGGAGGAGCAGAAGCAGAATTAGAAGCAGAAAGAGAAACAGAAGGAGAAGCAGAAGGAGAAACAGAAGAAGCAGAAGCAGGAGAAGCAGAAGCAGAAGGAGAATGAGAAGCACAAGAAGGAGAAATTGAAGGAGAAGGAGAATGAGACGGAGAAGCAGAAGGAGAAGTAGGAGATGCAGAAGAAGGAGAAGCAGGAGAAGCAGAAGCAGAAGAAACAGAAGAAGGAGAAGAGCAGAAGGAGAAGGAGAAACAGAAGCAGAAGGAGAAGCAGAAGAAGCAGAAGCTGAAGCAGAAGAAACTGAAAAAGCAGAAAAAGAAGAAGAAGCAGAAGAAGAAGTAGCAGGAAAAACAGAAGAAGAAGAAGGAGAAGGAGAAAGAGAAGGATTAGGAGTAGGAGAAACAGAAGGATAAGCAGAAGCAGAAAGAGAAGGAGAATGAGAAGGAGAAGCAGGAGAAGCAGAAGAAGCAGAAGCAGGAGAAGCAGAAGCAGAATGAAAAGCAGAAGAAGGAGAAATTGAAACAGAAGAAGATGCAGAAGGAGAAGCAGAAGGAGAAGCAGAAGAAGGAGAAGGAGAAGGAGAAGCAGAAGGATAAGAATAAAGAGAAACAGAAGGAGAAGCAGGAGAAGCAGGAGAAGCAGGAGAAACATAAGCAGAAGAAATAGAAGAAGGAGAAGAAACAGAAGCAGAAAGAGAAGCAGAAACAGAAGGAGAAGCAGAAATAGAAGCAGAAGAAGCCGAAGAAGCAGAAGCAGAACCTGAAGCAGAAGGAGAAGCAGGAGAAGCAGAAGAAGCAGAATCTGGAGAAGAAGAAGGAGAACCAGAAGGAGAAGCAGAAGCAGAAAGAGAAGCAAAAGCAGAAGGAGAAGCAGAAGAAACAGAAGAAGCAGAAGCTGTAGCAGAAGAAGCTGAAGATGCCGAAGCAGAAAGAGAAGCAGAAGGAATAGCAGAAGAACGAGAAGGAGAAGGAGAAACAGAAGGAGAAGAAGAAGGAGAAGCAGAAGGAGAATCAGGAAAGGCAGAAGAAGCAGAATCAGACGGAGAAGCAGAAGAAGGAGAAGGAGAAGCAGAAGAAGAAGACGAAAAGCACAAGCAGAATGAGATGCAGAAGGAGAAGCAGGAGAAGCAGAAGAAGCAGAAGCAGAAGGAGAGAAGAAGTAGAAGAAGCAGAATCAGAAGAAGCACAAGCAGAAGTAGAAAGAGAAGCCGACGAAGAGAAGCAGAACGAGAAGCAGGAGAAGCAGAAGAAGCAGAAGCGGGAGAAGAAGAAGGAAAAGGAGCAGAAGCAGAAGGAGAAGGAAAAGCAGAAGGAGAAGCAGAAAGAGAAGCAGGAAAAGCAGAAGAAGCAGGAGAAGCAGAAGCAGAAGAAACAGGAGAAGGACAAGAAGCAGAAGCAGAAGGAGAAGCAGAAACAGAAGGAGAAGCAGAAAGAGGAGGGGCAGCAGAAGAAGCAGAAGCAGGAGAAGCAGAAGCATAAGAATCCGAAGAAGCAGAAGCAAAACCTGAAGCAAAAGCGGAAGCAGGAGAAGCAGAAGAAGCAGAATCTGGAGAAGCTGAATGAGAAGCTGAAGGAGAAGCAGAAGCTGAAAGAGAATCAAAAGCAGAAGGAGACGCAGAAGAAACAGAAGAAGCAGTAGCAGTTGCAGCAGAAGCAGAAGGAGAAGAAGAAAGAAAAGCAGAAGAACGAGAAGAAGAAGGACAAACAGAAGGAGAAGCAGAAGGAGAAGCAGAAGGAGAAGCAGAATAAGCAGAAGGAGAAGCAGAAGCAGAAAAAGCAGAAGGAGAAACAGAAGCAGAAGAAGCAGCAGAAGGAGAAGCAGATGCAGAAGAAGATGCAGTAGGAGAAGCAGGAGAAGCAGAAGAAGTAGAAGTAGAAGGAGAAGTAGAAGTAGGAGAAGGAAGAGTCTGCAGAAGAAATAGGAGAAGCAGAAGGAGAAGCAGAAGTAGAAGGAGAAGCAGAAAGAGAAGTAGTAGAAGTAGAAGAAGTAGGAAAAGAAGAAGCAGATATAGAGAAGAAGAGATGAGAAGATGAAGAAGAAGAAGAAGAAGAGAGAGAAGATGAGAAGATCAGGATCTAGATCTATGAACATTGATCTAGATCTAGATGAACCAAGAAGGGAGGGATGAGGATTTTTTTTTTTTGTCTTGTTTGAATATTGTCCTTTGTATGTATTACTTTGCTGTTTCTCTCTTGTTTTTCTTGTGTGTCTCAGTTTTTTGTTTTTCTTTTTGTATTTTGTTTGTTGTCTTTGGGGGTTGGGTGGAGC
>NW_012300490.1:0-3522 GCF_000151885.1 Dipodomys ordii | reverse complement strand
GAAGCAGGAGAAACAGAAGAAGCACAATCTGAAGCAGAAGCAGAAGAAACAGAAATAGTAGAATAAGCAGAAGCAGAAGCAGCAGGAGAAGCAGAAGAAGAAGACGGAGAAGGCGAAAGAGAAGGATTAGGAGTAGGAAAAGCAAAAGGATAAGCAGAAGCAGAAAGAGACGCAGAAGGAGAAGCAGCACGAGAAGTAGGAAAAGCTGGAGAAGCAGAGCAGGAGAAGCAGAAGAAACAGAAGACGCAGAAGCAGAATGAGAAGTAGAAGGAGAAATTGAAGCAGAAGCAGAAGGAGAAGCAGAAGCAGAAGTAGAATCAGAAGTAGGAGAAGGAGAAGCAGAAAGAGAAGCAGAAAGAGAAGCAGAACGAGAAGCAGGAGAAGCAGAAGCAGGAGAAGCAGAAGCAGAAGAAACAGAAGAAGGAGAAGAAGCAGAAGCAGAAGGAGAAGCAGAAACAGAAGGAAAAGCAGAAAGAGAAGCATGAGAAGCCGAAGAAGCAGAAGCAGAACCTGAAGCAGAATGAGAAGCAGGAGAAGCAGAAGAATCAGAATCTGGAGAAGCAGAAGGAGAAGCAGAAGCAGAAAGAGAAGCAAAAGCAGAAGGAGAAGCAGAAGGAGAAGCAAAAGAAACAGAAGAAGCAGAGGCAGTAGCAGAAGAAGCAGAAGATGCAGAAGGAGAAGCAGAAGGAAAAGCAGAAGAACGAGAAGGAGAAAGAGAAACAGAAGGAGAAGCAGAAAGAGAAGCAGAAGAAGGAGCAGGAGAAGGAAAAGCAGCAGGAGAAGCAGAAAGAGCAGGAGAAGGAGAAGCAGGAGATGCAGAAACAGGAGAAGCAGAAGCAGAAGAAACAGGATAAGGACAAGAAGCAGAAGCAGAAGGAGAAGCAGAAACAGAAGGAGAAGCAGAAAGAGAAGGAGGGGAAGCAGAAGAAGCAGAAGCAGGAGAAGCATAAGCAGAAGAAATAGGGAAGCCGAAGAAGCAGAAGCAGAATCTGAACCAGAAGGAGAAACAAAGGAAGCACAATCTGAAGCAGAAGAAACAGAAATAGTAGAATAAGCAGAAGCAGAAACAGCAGGAGAAGCAGAAGATGAAGACGGAGAAGGCGAGAGAGAAGTATTAGGAGTAGGAGAAGCAAAAGGATAAGAAGAAGCAGAAAGAGACGCAGAAGGAGAAGCAGCACGAGAAGTAGGAGAAGCTGGAGAAGCAGAAGCAGGAGAAGCAGAAGAAACAGAAGACGCAGAAGCAGAATGAGAAGTAGAAGGAGAAATTGAAGCAGAAGCAGAAGTAGAAGCAGAAGTAGGAGACGGAGAAGCAGAAACAGAAGCAGAAAGAGAAGCAGAACGAGAAGCAGGAGAAGCAGAAGCAGGAGAAGCAGAAGCAGAAGAAACAGAAGAAGGAGAAGAAGCAGAAGCAGAAGGAGAAGCAGAAACAGAAGGAAAAGCAGAAAGAGAAGAAGGAGAAGCAGAAGAAGCAGAAGCCGAAGAAGCAGAAGCAGAATCTGACGCAGAAGGAGAAACAGAAGAAGCATAATCTGAAGCAGAAGCAGAAGAAAATGAAATAGTACAATAAGCAGAAGCAGAAGCACCAGAAGAAGCAGGAAAAGCAGAAGGAGAAGGCGAAAGAGAAGGATTAGGAGTAGGAGAAGCAAAAGGATAAGCAGAAGCAGAAAGAGACGCAGAAGGAGAAGTAGCACGAGAAGTAGGAGAAGCAGGAGAAGCAGAAGAAACAGAAGACGCAGAAACAGAACTAGAATCAGAAGGAGAAATTGAAGCAGAAGCAGAAGCAGAAGGAGAAGCAAAAGCAGAAGGAGAAGCAGAAGAAGGAGAAGGAGAAGGAGAAGCAGAAAAAGAAGCAGAACGAGAAGCAGGAGAAGCAGAAGCAGGAGAAGCAGAAACAGAGAAAACAGAAGAGGAGAAGAAGCAGAAGGAGAAGCAGAAACAGAAGGAAAAGCAGAAAGAGAAGCAGGAGAAGCAGAAGAAGCAGCAGCAGGAGAAGCAGAAGAATCAGAATCTGGAGAAGCAGAAGGAGAAGCAGAAGCACAAAGAGGAGCAAAAGCAGAAGGAGAGCAGAAGGAGAAGCAGAAGAAGCCGAGGCAGTAGCAGAAGAAGCAGAAGATTCAGAAGCAGAAGGAGAAGGGGAAGGAAAAGCAGTAGAACTAGAAGGAGAAGGAGAAACAGAAGGAGAAGCAGAAAGAGAAGCAGAAGAAGGAGCAGGAGAAGGAAAACCAGCAGGAGAAGCAGAAAGAGCAGCAGAAGGAGAAGCAGGAGATGCAGAAACAGGAGAAGCAGAAGCAGAAGAAACAGGAGAAGGACAAGAAGCAGAAGTAGAAGGAGAAGCAAAAACAGAAGGAGAAGCAGAAAGAGAAGGAGGAGAAGCAGAAGAAGTAGAAGCAGGAGAAGCAGAAGCATAAGAATCCGAAGAAGCAGAAGCAGAACCTGAAGCAGAAGGAGAAGCAGGAGAAGCAGAAGAAGCAGAATCTGGAGAAGCAGAATGAGAAGCGGAAGGAGAAGCAGAAGCAGAAAGAGAATCAAAAGCAGAAGGAGAAGCAGAAGAAACAAAAGAAGTAGAAGCAGTAGCCGTTCTAGCAGAAGCAGAAGGAGAAGCAGAAGGAAAAGCAGAAGAACAAGAAGGAGAAGGAGAAACAAAAGGAGAAGCAGAAGTAGAAGCATAAAGAGAAGCAGGTAAAGCAGAAGAAGAAGAATCAGAAGGAGAAGCAGAAGAAGGAGAATGAGAAGGAGAAGCAGAAGAAGATGCAGAAGGAGAAGCAGGAGAAGCAGAAGAAGCAGAAGCAGAAGGAGAAGCAGGAAAAGCAGAAGAAGCAGAAGCAAAAGGAGAAGCAAAAGAAGGAGAAGGAGAAGCAGAGGCAGAAGAAGAAGCATAAGGACAAGCACAAGCAGAAGGAGATGCAGAAGGAGAAGCAGGAGAAGCAGAAGAAGCAGAAGCTGAAGGAGAAGCAGAAGTAGGAGAAGGAGAAGGAGGAGAAGCAGAAGCACAAAGAGAAGCAGAAGCGGAATGAGAAGCAGAAAGAGATGCAGGAGAAGCACAAGAAGCAGAAGCAGGATAAGCCGAAAGAGAAGAAGCAGAAGAAGCAGAAACAGAAGCAGAAGTAGAAACAGAAGCAGAAATAGAAGCAGCAGCAGAAGTAGAATCAGAAATTCGGGCAGGAGTAACAGAAGAAGCAGAAGCAGAAGGAGAAGCAAAAAGAGAAGCAGAAGGAGAAGTAGAAGAAGCAGCAGAAGGAGAAGCAGCAGAAGAAGCAGAAAAACAAGCAAGAGAGGCAGAACTAGAAAGAGAAATAGAAGCAGAAGAAGCAGAAGCAGAAGAAGAAGCAGTAGAAGCATAAGAAGCAGAAGCAGGAGAAGCAGAAGCAGAAGAAAAAGAGGAAGCATAAGAAGAAACAGAAGAAATAGAAGGAGCAGAAGGAGAAACAGAACTCAGAAGGAGAAGCAGAAAAAGAAGGAGAAGAGTCAGTAGCAGGAGAAGCAGAAGCAGAAGAAACAGAAGAAGTCTGAAGAAGCAGAAGC
>NW_012300489.1:0-3522 GCF_000151885.1 Dipodomys ordii | reverse complement strand
AAGAAACAGAAGAAGGAAGAAGCAGAAGGAAACAGAAGCAAAAGAAACAAAAGAAGGAGAAGAGCAGAAGCAGAAGCAGAAGGAGAAGCAGAAGCAGAAGGAGAAGCAGAAAGAGAAGCAGGAGAAGCAGAAGAAGCAGGAGAAGCAGAAGCAGAAGAAACAGGAGAAGCCGAAGAAGCAGAAGCAGAATCTGAAGCAGAAGGAGAAACAGAAGAAGCACAATCTGAAGCAGAAGCAGAAGAAACAGAAATAGTAGAATAAGCAGAAGCAGAAGCACCTGGAGAAGCAGAAGAAGAAGAAGAAGGAGAAGGCGAAAGAGAAGGATTAGGAGTAGGAGAAGCAAAAAGGATAAGCAGAAGCAGAAAGAGACGCAGAAGGAGAAGCAGAACGAGAATTAGGAGAAGCAGGAGAAGCAGAAGCAGGAGAAGCAGAAGAAACAGAAGACGCAGAAGCAGAATGAGAAGCAGAAGGAGAAATTGAAGCAGAAGCAGAAGCAGAAAGAGAAGCAGAAGCAGAAGGAGAAGCAGGAGCAGGAGAAGCAGAAATATAAGCATAACGAGAAGCAGGAGAAGCGGAAGCAGGAGAAACAAAAGCAGAAGAAACAGAAGAAGGAGAAGAAGCAGAGGCAGAAAAAGAAGCAGAAACAGAAGGAAAAGCAGAAAGAGAAGCAGGAGAAGCAGAAGAAGCAGCAGCAGGAGAAGCAGAAGCAGAAGAAGCCAAAGAAGCAGAAGCAGGACCTGAAGCAGAAGGAGAAGCAGGAGAAGCAGAAGAAGCAGAATCTGGAGAAGCAGGAGGAGAAGCAGAAGCAGAAAGAGAAGCAAAAGCAGAAGGACAAGCAGAAGGAGAAGCAGAAGGAGAAGCAGTAGCAGGTGTAGCAGAAGCAGAAGGAAAAGCAGAAAAACAGGAAGGAGAAGGAGAAACAGAAGGAGAAGTAGAAGGAGAAGCAGAAAGAGAAGCAGGTAAAGCAGAAGAGGAAGAAGCAGAAGGAGAATCAGAAGGAGAAGCAGAAGAAGGAGAAGGAGAAACAGAAGCAGAAGAAGATGCAGAAGGAGAAGCAGAAGAAGCAGAAGGAGAAGCAGGAGAAGCAGAAGAAGCAGAATCTGGAGAAGCAGAAGGAGAAGCAGAAGCAGAAAGAGAAGCAAAAGCAGAAGGAGAAGCAGAAGGAGAAGCAGAAGAAACAGAAGAAGCAGAGGAAGTAGCAGAAGAAGCAGAAGATGCAGAAGCAGAAGTAGAAGCAGAAGCAGTAGTAGAAGCAGAAGAAGGAGAAGAAGTAGGAGAAGCATAAAGAGAAACAGAAGGAGAAGCAGGAAAAGCAGAAGCAGGAGAAGCAGAATCAGAAGAAATAGAAGAAGGAGAAGAAGCAGAAGCAGAAAGAGAAGCAGAAACAGAAGGAGAAGCAGAAATAGAAGCAGAAGAAGCCGAAGAAGCAAAAGCAGAACCTAAAGCAGAAGGAGAAGCAGGAGAAGCAGAAGAAGCAGAATCTGGAGAAGAAGAAGGAGAACGAGAAGGAGAAGCAGAAGCAGAAAGAGAAGCAAAAGCAGAAGGAGAAGCAGAAGAAACAGAAGAAGCAGAATCAGTAGCAGAAGAAGCTGAAGATGCAGAAGCAGAAAGAGAAGCAGAAAGAATAGCAGAAGAACTAGAAGGAGAAATAGAAGGAAAAGCAGAAGGAGAAGCAGGAAAAGCAGAAGAAACAGAAGCAGATGGAGAAGCAGAAAGAGCAGCAGAAGGAGAAGCAGGAGATGCAGAAACAGGAGAAGCAGAAGCAGAAGAAACAGGAGAAGGACAAGAAGCAGAAGCAGAAGGAGAAGCAGAAACAGAAGGAGAAGCAGAAAGAGAAGGAGGGAAAGCAGAAGAAGCAGAAGCAGGAGAAGCAGAAGCATAAGAATGCGAAGACGCAGAAGCAGAACCTGAAGCAGAAGGAGAACCAGGAGAAGCAGAAGAAGCAGAATCTGGAGAAGCAGAATGAGAAGCAGAAGGAGAAGCAGAAGCAGAAAGAGAATCAAAATCAGAAGGAGAAGCAGAAGAAACAGAAGAAGTAGAAGCAATAGCAGTTGTAGCAGAAGCAGAAGGAAAAGCAGAAGAACAAGAAGGAGAAGCTGAAGAAGGAGAAGGAGAAGCAGAAGCAGAAGAAGATGCAGAAGGAGAAGCAGAAGAAGCAGAAGCAGAAGGAGAAGCAGGAAAAGCAGAAGAAGCAGAAGCAAAAGAAGGAGAAGGAGAAGCAGAGGCAGAAGAAGAAGCATAAGGACAAGCACAAGCAGAAGGAGATGCAGAAGGAGAAGCAGGAGAAGAGGAAGAAGCAGAAGCTGAAGGAGAAACAGAAGTAGGAGAAAGAGAAGGAGGAGAAGCAGAAGCAGAAGGAGAAGCAGAAGCAGAAGGAGAAGCAGAAGCAGAATGAGAAACAGAAAGAGAAGCAGGAGAGGACAAGAAGCAGAAGCAGGAGAAGCCGAAAGAGAAGAAGCAGAAACAGAAGCAGAAGGAGAAGCAGAAGAAGCAGCAGAAGAAGTAGAATCAGAAATTCAGGCAGCAGAAACAGAAGAAGCAGAAGCAGAAGGAGAAGCAAAAAGAGAAGCAGAAGAGGAAGTAGAAAAAACAGCAGAAGAAGCAGAAAAACAAGCAGGAGAAGCAGAAGCAGGAAGAGAAGTAGAAGCAGAAGAAGCAGAAGAAGAAGAAGAAGCAGTAGAAGCATAAGAAGCAGAAGCAGGAGAAGCAGAACCAGAAGAAAAAGAAGAAGCATAAGAAGCAGAAGCAGAGGGAGAAACAGAAAAGGAGAAGGAGCAGCAGAAGGTGAAGCAGAAGGAGATGCAGAAGCAGAAAGAGAAGCAGAAACAGAAGGAGAAGAAGAAGGAGAAGTTGGAGAATCAGAAGAAGCAGAAGCAGAAAGAGAAGCAGAAGAAGGAGAAGGAGAAGGAGAAGGAGAAGGACAAGCAGGAGAAGCAGAAGAAGCAGAAGCGGGAGAAGCAGAAGAAGAACAAGAAACAGAAGAAGGAGAAGGAGCAGAAGGAGAAGCAGAAGCAGAAGGAGAAGCAGAAAGAGAAGCAGAAGAAGCTGAAGAAGCAGTAGCAGGAGAAGCAGAAGCAGAAGAAACAGAAGAAGCTCAAGAAGCAGAAGGAGAACCTGAAGCAGAAGGAGAAGCAGAAGCAGCAGAAGCTGGAAAAGCAGAAGCAGAAGAAACCGAACAAGCAGAAGAAGCAGAAGCAGAACGAGAAGCAGAAGAAGAGGGAGAAAGAGAAGGATTAGGAGTAGGAGGAGCAGAAGCAGTATAAGAAGCAGAAAGAGAAGCAGAAGGAGAAGCAGAAGGAGAAACAGAATCAGAAGCAGGAGAAGCAGAAGCAGAAAGAGAAGCACAAGAAGAAGGAATTGAAGGAGAAGGAGAATGAGACGGAGAAGCAGATTAGAAGAATGAGAAGCAGATGAAGATGAAGCAGGAGAAGCAGTAACAGAAGAACAGAAAAAGCAGATGAAGCAGATGATGAAGCAGCAGGAGAAGCAGATGAAGAGATGAGAAGGAGAAAGAGAAGGATT
>NW_012300488.1:0-3523 GCF_000151885.1 Dipodomys ordii | reverse complement strand
AAAGCAGGACACCACGGGACACAGTGGGACACAGCGGGACAAAGCGGGGACACTGGGCACACAGCGGGACAAAGCAGGGGACACAGCGAGGACACAGCGGGACACAATGGGGGATATAGCCGGACAAAGCGGGGGACAGAGCGGGGGACACTGGAAGACTCAGCGGGGACACAGCGGGACAGAGTGGGACACATCGGGGACAGAGTGGGACACAGCGTGACACAGTCGGACACAGCCGGGGACACAGCGGGACACAACGGGGGATACAGTGAGGACACAGCGGGACATAACGGGGGATACATCGAGGACACAGTGGGACACAGCGGGACACAGCGGGGGAAACAGTGGGGGACACAGCAGGACACAGCGAGACACAGCAGGGACACAGCTGGGGACACAGCGGGGGAAACAGAGGGACACAGTGAGACACAGCGGGACACATCGGGGACAGAGCGGGACACAGCGGAACACAACGGGACACAGTGGGGGACACAGCGGGACACAGCGGGGGGCACAGCGAAGACACAGTGGGACACTGCATTAGACACAGCGAGGACACAATGGGACACAGCGGAACACAGTGGGACACAGCGAGAGACAAAAGGGGACTCAGCGGGGGACACAGCGGGGGACAAAGCGGGACACCACGGGACACAGTGGGACACAGCCGGACAAAGCGGGGACACTGCGGGCACACAGCGGGACAAAGCGGGGGACACAGCGGGACACAGCGGGACACAGTGGAGGATACAGCCGGACAAAGCGGGGGACAGAGCAGGGGACACAGCGGGACTCAGTGGGGACACAGCGGGACACATCGGGGACAGAGCGGGACACAGCGTGACACATTCGGACACAGCAGGGGACACAGCGGGACACAACGGGGGACACAGTGAGGACACAGCGGGACAGAGCGGGGGATACAGTGAGGACACAGAGGGAAACAGCGGGACATAGCAGGACACAGCGGGGACACAGCAGGTGACACAGCTGGAGACAGCGGGACACAGGGGGGACACAGCGGGGGACACAGCGGGACACAGCGGGGGACACAGCGGGACACAGCCGGGACACAATGAGGACACAGCGGGACAGAGCGTGTGATGCAGCGAGGACACAGCGGGACACAGCGGGACACAGCGGGACACAGCGGGGACACAGCAGGGGATTCAGTGGGACACAGCGGAGGACAGAGCGGAACACAGCGGGGGACACAGCGGGGGACACAGCTGGGGACATAGCAGGGGACACAGCGGGGGACACAGCGGGACACAGCAAGGGACACAGTGGGACACAGCAGGGGACACAGCGGGGGAAATATCGGGACACAATGGAGGATACAGCGGGGGAAATATCGGGACACAATGGAGGACACAGCGTGACACAGCGGGGACATAGCTGGCCACAGCGGGGTACACTGTGGGACACAGCAGGGACACAGTGGGGACACAGCGGGGACACAGCGGGGGACACAGCGGGACACAACGGGACACAGCGGGGGACACAGAGGGAAACATAGGGACATAGCGAGGAAAACACGTGGAACACAGCGGGGGACAGAGTTGGCCACAGAGGGGGACACAGGGAAGACACAGCGGGACACAGCGGGGACACAGCGGGGACTCAGCAGAGGACACAGCGGGTGACAAAGCGGGACACCACGGGACAGAGCAGGACACAGCTGGACACAGCGGTGACACTGCGGGGACACAGCAGGACACAGCGGGGGACACAGCGAGGACACAGCGGGACACAGCATGATACAGTGGAGGACAAAGCGGGAGACAGCGGGGCACACAGTGAGGACAGAGCGGGACATAGCCGGGACACAGAGGGGACTCAGCGGGGAACATAGCCGGGGACAAAGCGGGACACCACGGGACAGAGTGGGACTCAGCGGGGACACTGCGGGGACACAGCGGGACAAAGCGGGGGACACAGTGGGACACAGCGGGACACAGCGGGGGACATAGCCAGACTCAGCGGGGGACAGAGCGGGACACAGCGTGATACAGTCGGACACAGCAAGGGACACAGCGGGACACAACGGGGGACACACTGAGGACACAGCGGGACAGAGCGGGGGATACAGCGAGGACACAGAGGGAAAAAGCGGGACATAGCGGGACACAGCGGGGACACAGCAGGGGACACAGCGGGAGACAGCGGGACACAGCGGAGACACAGCGGGGGACACAGCAGGGGACACAGCGGGACACAGCGGGGGACACAGCGGGACACAGAGGGGACACAGTGAGGACACAGCGGGACAGAGCGTGTGATGCAGCGAGGACACAGCGGGACACAGCGGGACACAGCGGGGACACAGGGGGGACACAGCGGGGGACACAGCAGGGACACAGAAGGTGACACAGCGGGACACAGCGGGACACAGCGGAGACAGAGCGGGACACAGCGAGACACAGTGGGGGACACAGCGGGACACAGCGGAGTACACATCGAAGACACAGCGGGACACTGCGTTAGACACAGCGAGGACACAAGGGGACACAGCGGAACACAGTGGGACACAGCAGGGACCCAGCGAGGACCCAGCGGGACACAGCGGGGGACACAAAGGGGACTCAGCGGGGGACACAGCGGGGGACAAAGCCGGACCCCTCGGGACACAGTGGGACACAGCCGGACAAAGCAGGGACAACTGCGGGCACACAGCGGGACAATGCGGGGGACACAGGGGGACACAGCGGGGACACAGCGAGGACACAGCGGGACAGAGTGGGGGATACAGCGAGGACACAGCGGGACACAGCGGGACACAGCGGGGACCAAGTGGGGACCATGCAGGGGACACAGTGGGACCCAGCGGGACACAGTGGGGACACAGTGGGACACAGCTGGGGACACAGCGGGGGACACAGGGGGACACAGCGGGACACAGCGGGGACACAGGGGGGACACAGCGGGGGACACAGCAGGGACACAGCGGGGGACACAGCGGGACAGAGCAGGACCCAGCGGGACACAGCGTCGATAAAGCGGGGACACAGCGGGACACAGCGGGGTACACAGCTGGGGAAACAAAGGGACACATCGGGGGACACAGCGAGGACACATCGGAACACAGCGTGGGACACAGCGAGGACACAGCGGGACACAGCGGGACACAGCAGGACACAGCGGGGACCATGCAGGGGACACAGTGGGACCCAGCGGGACACAGTGGGGACACAGTGGGACACAGCTGGGGACACAGCGAGGGACACAGGGGGACACAGCGGGACACAGCGGGGACACAGGGGGGGCACAGTGGGGACACAGCAGGGACACAGCGGGGGACAGAGCGGGACAAAGCGGGACACAGCGGGACACAGTGGGGACAGAGCGGGACACAGTGGGGGACACAGCGGGACACAGCGGGGTACACAGCGAAGACACAGCGGGACACTGCATTAGACACAGCGAGGACAAAAGGGGACACAGCGGAACACAGTGGGACACAGCGGGGACCCAGCGAGGACCCAGCGGGACACAGCGGGACACAGCGGGGGACACAAAGGGG
>NW_012300487.1:0-3523 GCF_000151885.1 Dipodomys ordii | reverse complement strand
CCCCCGCTGAGTCACGCCGTGTCCCTGCTTTGTCCCGCTGTGTCCCCCATGTGTCCCCCGCTGTGTCCCATTGTGTCCCGCTGTGTCCCCCACTGTTTCCCCCGCTGTGTACGGCTGTGTCCCCCGCTGTGTCCCCCTTTGTCCACTGCTGTGTCCCCGCTATGTCCTGCTGTGTTCCCGCTGTATCGACGCTCTGTCCCACTTTGTCCCGCTGTGTTCCCGCTGTGTCCCCCTGTGTCCCCCGCTGTGTCCCCCGCTGAGTCCCCGCTGTGTCACCGCTGTGTCCCACTGTGTCCTCGCTGTGTCCCCCGCTGTCTCCAGCTCTGTCCCCCGCTGTGTCTCACGCTTTGTCCCCGCTGTGTCCCACTGTGTCCCGCTGTGTCCCGCTGTGCCCCCACTGAGTCCCGTTGTGTCTACAGCTGTGTACCACGCTGTGTAACGCTGTGTGCCCGCTGTATCGACGCTGTGTCCCGCTGTGTCCCGCTGTGTCCTCGCTGTGTCCCCCGCTGTGTTCTCGCTGTGTCCCCCGCTGTGTCCCACTGTGTCCTCGCTGGTTTTCCCGCTGTGTTCCGCTGTGTCCCCGCTGTGTCCTGCTGAGTCACACTGTGTCCTTGCTGTATCCCCCGCTGTGTCCCGTTGTGTCCCCAGCTGTGTACCCCGCTGTGTCCCACTGTATCGACGCTGTGTCCCACTGGGTCCCGCTGTTTCCTTCCTGTGTTCCCTGCTGTGTCCCGCTCTGTCCCGCTGTGTCCCCGCTGTGTGCCCGCTGTGTCCCGCTGTGTACTCCGTTGTGTCCAGCTGTATCACCGCTGTGTCTAGCTTTGGCCCCTCTCTGTCTCCGCTGTCCCCCGCTGTGTCCCCCGCTATGTCCCGCTGTGTCACGCTGTGTCCCCCGCTTTGTCCCGCTGAGTCCCCTCTGTGTCGCCGCTTTGTCCCGCTGTGTCCTCGCTGTGTCCCCCGCTGTCTGCCGCTTTGTCCCTGCTGTGTCCGAAGCTGTGTCCCGCTGTGTCCCGCTGTGTACCACGCTGTGTCCCACTATGCTTCCGCAGTGTCCCCGCTGTGTACCGCTGTGTCCCGCTGTGTCCGGCTGTGCCCCCACTGTGTCCCGATGTGTCCCCAGCTGTGTACCTCGCTGTGTCCCGCTGTGTCCCCGCTGTATCGACGCTGTGTCCCGCTGTGTCCCGCTGTGTCCTCGCTGTGTCCCACGCTGTGTTCTGCTGTGGCCTCGCTTTTTTCCCCGCTGTGTCCCCCTCTGTGTCCCCCGCTGTGTCCCGCTGTGTCCCCCGCTGTGTCCCTACTGTGTCCCGCTGTGTCCCGCTGTGTACTGCTGTGTCCCCCGCTGAGTCCCGCTGTGTCCCGCTCTGTCCCCCGCTATGTCCTGCTGTGTCCCCCGCTGTTTCCCGCTCTATCCTTGCTGTGTCCCCCACTGTGTGCCGCTGTGTCCTCGCTGTGTCCCCCGCTGTGTCCCGCTGTGTCCTTTTGTGTCATGCTGTTTTCCCGCTGTGTCCCTGCTGTGTCCCTCTGTGTATCCCGCTGTGTCCAGTTTTGTCTCCGCTGTGTCTCGCTGTGTCCCCACGCTCTGTCCCACACTGTGTCCCGCCTTGGTCCGCGCTGTGTCCCGCTGTGTCCCCCGCTGTGTCCCGCTGTGTCACCCCCTGAGTCCCCGCTGTGTCACCGCTGTGTCCCGCTGTTTCCTCGCTGTGTCCCCTGCTGTCTCCCTCTCTGTCCCCTGCTGTGTCTCACGCTTTGTCCCCGCTGTGTCCCACTGTGTCCCGCTGTGTCCGGCTGTGCCCCCACTGTATCCCGTTGTGTAAAAAGATGTGTACTACGCTGTGTAACGCTGTGTCCCCGCTGTATCGACGCTGTGCCCTGCTGTGTCCCGCTGTGTTCTCGCTGTGTTCCCCGCTGTCTCCCGCTCTGTCCCTCGCTGTGTCTCATGCTTTGTCCCCGCTGTGTCCCACTGTGTCCCGCTGTGTCCGGCTGTGCCCCCACTGTGTCCCGTTGTGTCCACAGCTGAGTACCACGCTGTGTAAAGCTGTGTGCCCGCTGTATCGACGCTGTGTCCTGCTGTGTCCCGCTGTGTCCTCGCTGTGTTCCCCGCTGTGTCCCGCTGTGTCCCCCGCTGTGTCCTCGCTGTGTCCCCCGCTGTGTCCTGCTGTGTCCTCGCTGTGTCCCCCGCTGGGTCCCGGTGGGTCCTGCTGTGTCCTCCGCTGTGTCCCGTTGTGTCCCCAGCTGTGTCCCCCGCTATGTCCCGATGTATCTACTGCTGTGTCCATGCTATGTCTTGCTATGTCGCACTGTGTCCCCCGCTGTGTCCGCTGCTTTTTCCTGCTGTTTTCACCGCTGTGTCACCAATGTGTCCCGCTGTGTCCTCGCTGTGTCCCACTGTGTCTCGCTGTGCCCCCACTCTGTCCCGTTGTGTCCACAGATGGGTACCACGCTGTGTAACCCTGTGTCCCCGCTGTATTGAAGCTGTGTCCTGCTGGGTGCCGTTGTGTCCTCGCTGTGTCCCTCTGTGTCCCGCTGTATCCCCCGCTGTGTCCTCACTGTGTCCCCCGCTGTGTCCCGCTGTGTCCTCGCTGTGTTCCCCGCTGTGTCCCGCTTTGACCCCCGCTGTGTCCCCCACTGCGTCCTCGCTGTGTCCCCTGCTGTGTCCCGCTGTGTCCTCACTGGGTCCCCCACTGTGTCCCGCTGTGTCCCCCGCTGTGTCCTGCTGTGTCCGCTGTGTCCCCGCTGTGTGCCTGCTGTGTCCCGCTGTGTCTCCACTTTGTCCCGCTGTGTCCCACTGTGTCCCCGCTGTGTCCCGCTGTGTCCCGCTGTGTCCCCGCTGTGTGCCCGCTGTGTCCCGCTGTGTACCCCGCTGTGTCCAACTGTGTCACCGCTGTGTCCCCGCTGTGTCCAGCTGTGTCACCGCTGTGTCTCGCTGTGGCCACTCTCTGTCTTCGCTGTCCCCCGCTGTGTCCCCCACTGAGTCCCGCTGTGTCCCGCTGTGTCCCCCGCTTTTTCCTGCTGTGTCCCGCAGTGTCCCCGCTGTGTAACACTGTGTCCCGTGGTGTCCCACTTTGTCCCACGCTGTGTCCCCCGCTGAGTCCCCACTGTGTCGCCTCTGTGTCCCCGTTTGTCCTCGCTGTGTGCCCCGCTGTCTCCCGCTTTGTCTCCCGCTGTGTTCCGCTGTGTCCCGCTGTGTCCCCGCTGTGTCCCCAGCTGTGTCCCGCTGTGTCCCGCTGTGTACCCCGCTGTGTCCTGCTATGTTCCCGCAGTGTCCCCGCTGTGTCCCGCTGTGTCCCGCTGTGTCCTCGCTGTGTCCCCAGCTGTGTACCCCACTCTGTCCCGCTGTGTCCCCCGCTGTGTCTCTGCTGTGTCCCCGCTGTGTCCCGCTTTGTCCTGCTGTGTACTGCTGTGTCCCCCGCTGTGTCCCGCTGTGTCCTGCTGTGTCACGCTGTTTCCCCGCTGCGTCCCCGCTGTGTCCCTCTGTGTACCCCGCTGTGTCCAGCTTTGTCCCTGCTCTGTCTCTCTGTGTCCC
>NW_012300486.1:0-3523 GCF_000151885.1 Dipodomys ordii | reverse complement strand
AGCCTGAATTTCTGGTTCTACTTGTTCTGCTGCTTCTCCTTCTGCTTCTACTTCTGCTTCTGTTTCTGCTTCTTCTGCTTCTTCTCTTTCGGCTTCTCCTGCTTCTGCTTCTTGTGCTTCTCCTGCTTTTCTATCTGCTTCTCATTCCGCTTTTGCTTCTCCTTCTGCTTCTGCTTCTCCTCCTTCTCCTTCTCCTACTTCTGCTTCTCCTTCAACTTCTGCTTCTTCTGTTTCTCCTGCTTCTCCTTCTGCATCTCCTTCTGCTTGTGCTTGTCCTTATGCTCCTTCTTCTTCTTCTTCTCCTTCTCCTTCTTTTGCTTCTGCTTCTTCTGCTTTTCCTGCTTCTCCTTCTGCTTCTGCTTCTTCTGCTTCTCCTGCTTCTCCTTCTGCATCTTCTTCTGCTTCTGCTTCTCCTTCTCCTTCTTCTGCTTCTCCTTCTGATTCTCCTTCTGCTTCTTCTTCTTCTGCTTTACCTGCTTCTCTTTCTTCTTCTCCTTCTACTTCTCCTTCTGTTTCTCCTTCTCCTTCTTGTTCTTCTGCTTTTCCTTCGGCTTCTCCTTCTGCTTCAGCTACAACTGCTACTGCTTCTACGTCTTCTGTTTCTTCTGCTTCTCCTTCTGCTTTTGATTCTCTTTCTGCTTCTGCTTCTCCTTCAGCTTGTCATTCTGCTTCTCCAGATTCTGCTTCTTCTGCTTCTCCTGCTTCTCCTTCTGCTTCAGGTTCTGCTTCTGCTTCTTCGGATTCTTATGCTTCTGCTTCTCCTGCTTCTGCTTCTTCTGCTTCCCCTCCTTCTCTTTTTGCTTCTCCTTCTGTTTCTGCTTCTCCTTCTGCTTCTTGTCCTTCTCCTGATTCTTTTACTTCTGCTTCTCCTGTTTCTGTATCTCCTGCTTCTCCTTCTGCTGCTCTTTCTGCTTCTCCTGCTGCTTTTCCGTCTCCTGCTCCTTCTTCTGCTTCTCTTTCTGCTTCTCATTCTGTTTCTCCTTCTCCCTCTCGCTCTCCTGCTTTTCCTTGTGCTTCTCCTTCTGCTTCTGCATCTTCTGCGTTTTCTGCTACTGCCTCTGCTTCTTCTTTTTCTTCTGCTTCTCCTTCTGCTTCTCCTTCTGCTTTTGCTTCTCTTTCTGCTTCTGCTTCTCCTTCTGTTTCTCCATCTTCTTCTCCAGATTCTGCTTCTTCTGCTTCTCCTGCTTCTCCTACTTCTCGTGCTGCTTCTCCTTCTGCGTCTCTTCCTGCTTCTGCTTATCCTTTTGCGTCTCCTACTCCTAATCCTTCTCTTTCGCCTTCTCCTTCTTCTTCTTCTGCTTTTCCTGCTGCTTCTGCTTCTGCTTATTGTACTATTTCTGTTTCTTCTGCTTCTTCTTCAGATTATGCTTCTTCTGTTTCTCCTGCTTCAGATTCTGCTTCTGCTTCTTCGGCTTCTCCTGTTTCTTCTGCTTCTGCTTCTTCTACTTCTCCTGCTTCTCTTTCTGCTTCTCCTTCTGCTTCTCCTTCTACTTCTGATTCTGCTCTTCTCCTTCTTCTGTTTCTTTTGCTTCTGTTTCTTCTGCTTCTTCTTGTTCTGTTTTTTCTGATTCTACTTCTCCTTCTCCTTCTTCTCCTCTTTCTGCTTCTACTTCTGTTCTTCTGATTCTCCTGCTTCTCCTTCTTGTTCTCCTTCTGTTTCTGCTTCTCTTTCTGCTTCTGCTTCTCCTTCTGCTGCTCCTTCTCCTTCTTCTGCTTCTCCCACTGCTTCTTCTTCTGCTTCTTTTGCTTATTCTTTTTCTTCCGCTTCTGCTTCTCCTGATTCTGCCTCTTCTGCTTCTACTGCTTCTCCTTACGCTTCTCCTTATGCTTCTTCTTCTTCTTCTTCTTCTTCTTCTTCTTCGTCTTCTTCTTCTTCTTCTTCTTCTCTTTCGTCTGCTTCTGCTTTTCCTGCTTCTTCTGCTTCTACTGCTTCTCTTTCTGCTTCTCATTCTGCTTCTGCTTCTCCTTCTGCTTCTCCTATTGCTTCTGCTGCCCTTCCTTCTCCTTCTCCTTCTCCTACTTCTGCTTCTTCTGCTTCTCCTGCTTCTCCTTCTGCATCTTCTTCTCCTTCTGCTTCCCCTTCTGCTTCTCCTTTTGCTGCTCTTTCTCTGTCTTCTACTACTCCCTCTGATTCTGCTTCTTATGCTTATTCTTTTTCTTCTGCTTCTCCTGCTTCTGCTGCTTCTGCTTCTACTGCTTCTCCTTATGCTTCTCCTTCTTCTCCTCCTCCTCATCCTTCTTCTTCTTCTTCTTCTTCTTGTTCTTGTTCTTCTTCTTCTTCTTCTTCTTCTTCTTCCTCATCTCTTTCTTCTGCTTCTGTTTTCCTGATTCTTCTGCTTCTACTGCTTCTCTTTCTGCTTCTCATTCTGCTTCTGCTTCTCATTCTGCTTCTCCTATTGCTTCTGCTGCTCTTCCTTCTCCTTCTCCTACTTCTACTTCTTCTTCTGCGTCTGCTTCTTCTGCTTCTCCAGCTTCTCCTTCTGCATCTTCTTCTGCTTCTTCTTCTCCTTCTGCTGCTTCTTCTGCTTCTGCTTCTCCTTCTGCTTCTTCTGCTTCTCCTTCTGATTCTCCTTCTGCTTCTGCTTCTGTTTTTCCTTCTCCTCCTCGTTCTTCTGCTTTTCCTTCTACTTCTGCTGCAACTGCTACTGCTGCTGCTTCTTATGTTTCTTCTGCTTCTCCTGCTGCTTTTGATTCTCTTTCCTCTTCTGCTTCTCCTTCAGCTTCTCATTCTGCTTCTCCAGATTCTGCTTTTTCTGCTTCTCCTGCTTCTCATTCTGCTTCAGCTTCTCATTCTGCTTCTCCAGATTCTGCTTCTTCTGCTTCTCCTGCTTCTCTTTCTGCTTTCCCTTCTGTTCTGCTTCTGCTTCTGCTTCTTCTCCTTCTGTTTCTTCTGCTTCTGCTTCTCCTGCTTCTCGTTCTGCTTCTCTTTCTCGTTCTCTTTCTCCTTCTCCTTCTCCTTCTTCTCCTTCTGCTTCTGCTTCAACTTCTCCTTCTGCTTCTGCTTCAATTTCTCCTTCTGCTTCTCATTCTGCTTCTGGGTCTTCTGTTTCTCCTGCTTTTCCTGCTTCTCCTACTTCTTGTGCTGCTTTTCCTTCTGCGTCTCTTTCTGCTTCTGATTATCCTTTTGCTTCTCCTACACCTAATCCTTCTCTCTAGCCTTCTCCGTCTTCTTCTTCTGCTTCTCCTGCTGCTTCTTCTTCTGCTTATTCTACTATTACTGTTTCTTCTGCTTCTGCTTCAGATTGTGCTTTTTCTGTTTCTCCTTCTGCTTCAGATTATGATTCTGCTTCTTCGGCTTCGCCTGTTTCTTCTGCTTCTGCTTCTCCTGCTTCTTCTGCTTCTCCTGCTTCTCCTGCTTCTCCTTCTGCTTCTGCTTCTCCTTCTGCTTCTGCTCTTCTCCTTCTTCTGCTTCTTCTTCTTCTGTTTCTTCTGATGCTACTTCTGCTTCTCCTTCTTCTCCTTCTCTTTCTGCTTCAACTTCTGCTTCTTCTGATTCTCCTGCTTCTCCTTCTTGTTCTCCTTC
>NW_012300485.1:0-3523 GCF_000151885.1 Dipodomys ordii | reverse complement strand
TCACCGCTGTGTCCCCCTCTGTGTCCCCCGCTGTGTCCCGCTGTGTCCCCTGTTGTGTCCCTGCTGTGTCCCCGCAGTGTCCCGCTGTGTCCCGCTGTGTACTGCTGTGTCCCCCGCTGAGTCCCGCTGTGTCCCCGCTGTGTCCCAATGTGTCCTCACTCTGTCCCCCGCTGTGTAACGCTGTGTCCTTCCTGTGTCCCCATCTGTGTCCCGCTGTGTCCCCCACTGTGTCCCCCGCTATGTCCTGCTGTGTCCCCCACTGTGTGCCGCTGTGTCCTCGCTGTGTCCCCCGCTGTGTCCTGCTGTGTCCTTTTGTGTCATGCTGTTTCCCCGCTGTGTCCCTGCTGTGTCCCTCTGTGTACCCCTCTGTGTCCAGTTTTGTCTCCGCTGTGTCTCGCTGTGTCTAACGCTCTGTCCCACACTGTGTCCCGCCTTGTCCCCCGCTGTGTCCCGCTGTGTCCCCCGCTGTGTCCTGCTGTGTCCAGCGCTGTGTCCCGCTGTGTCCCGCTGTGTCCCCCGCTGTGTCCTGCTGTGTCCCGCTGTGTCCCCGCTGTGTGCTTGCTGTGCCCCGCTGTGTCTCCCGCTTTGTCCTGCTGTGTCAGACTGTGTCCCCTCTGT
Source organism: Dipodomys ordii (assembly GCF_000151885.1). Lineage (NCBI taxonomy): Eukaryota > Metazoa > Chordata > Mammalia > Rodentia > Heteromyidae > Dipodomys > Dipodomys ordii. The sequence continues at coordinate 2,905 of NW_012300485.1, read as the reverse complement.
GTCCCGCTGTGTCCCGCTGTGTGCCCGCTGTGTGCCCGCTGTGTCCCGCTGTGTACCCCGCTGTGTCCAGTTGTGTCACCGCTGTGTCTCACTGTGGCCACTCTCTGTCTCCGCTGTCCCCCGCTGTGTCCTCCGCTGTGGCCCGCTGTGTCCCGCTGTGGCCCCCGCTTTGTCCTGCTGTGTCCCGCAGTGTCCCCACTGTGTCCCGCTGTGTAACACTGTGTCCCGTGGTGTCCCACTTTGTCCCACGCTGTGTCCCCCACTGAGTCCCCTCTGTGTCGCCGCTGTGTCCCCTCTGTACTCACTGTGTCCCCTGCTGTCTCCCGCTTTGTCTCCCGCTGTGTTCCGCTGTGTCCCGCTGTGTCCCCGCTGTGTCCCCAGCTGTGTCCCGCTGTGTACCCCGCTGTGTCCTGCTATGTTCCCGCAGTGTCCCCGATGTGTCCCGCTGTGTCCGGCTGTGTCCTCGCTCTGTCCCCCGCTGTGTACCCCACTCTGTCCCGCTGTGTCCCCCGCTGTGTCTCTGCTGTGTCCCCGCTGTGTCCCGCTTTGTCCTGCTGTGTACTGCTGTGTCCCCCGATGTGTCCCGCTGTGTCCTGCTGTGTCACGCTGTTTCCCCGCTGCGTCACCGCTGTGTCCCTCAGTGTACCCCGCTGTGTCCAGCTTTGTCCCTGCTGTGTCTCGCTGTGTCCCACACTCTGTCCCCCTCTGTTTCCCGCTCTGTCCCCCTCTGTGTCCCGCTGTGTCCCCAGCTGTGTCCCACTGTGTCCCCGCAGGGTCACTGCTGTTTCCCGCTGTGTCCCGCTATGTTCCGTGGTGTCCCTCTTTGTCTCCCGCTGTGTCCCCCGCTGAGTCCCCGCTGTGTCCCGCTGTGTCCTCGCTGTGTCCCCCGCTGTCTCCCGCTCTGTCCCCCGCTGTGTCTCACGCTTTGTCCCCGCTGTGTCCCACTGTGTCCCGCTGTGTTCCGCTGTGCCCCCACTGTATTTCGTTGTGTCCACAGCTGTGTACCACGCTGTGTAACGCTGTGTGCCCGCTTTATCTACGCTGTGTCCCGCTGGGTCCCGCTGGGTCCTTGCTGTGTTCCTTGCTGTGTCCCACTGTGTCCCCCGCTGTGTCCCGCTAGGTCCCCCGCTGAGTCCCCGCTGTGTCACCGCTGTGTCCCGCTGTTTCCTCACTGTGTCCCCTGCTGTCTCCCTCTCTGACCCCTGCTGTGTCTCACGCTTTGTTCCCGCTGTGTCCCACTGTGTCCCGCTGTGTCCGGCTGTGCCCCCACTGTGTCCCGTTGTGTAAACAGATGTGTACTACGCTGTGTAACGCTGTGTCCCCGCTGTATCGACGCTGTGTCCCGCTGTGTCCCGCTGTGTCCTTGCTGTGTTCCCCGCTGTCTCCCGCTCTGTCCCTCGCTGTGTCTCACGCTTTGTCCCGCTGTGTCCCACTGTGTCTGGCTGTGCCCCCACTGTGTCCCGTTGTGTCCACAGCTGAGTACCACGCTGTGTAACGCTGTGTGCCCGCTGTATCGACGCTGTGTCCCGCTGGGTCCCGCTGTGTCCTCGCTGTGTTCCCCGCTGTGTCCCGCTGTGTCCCCCGCTGTGTCCTCGCTGTGTCCCCCGCTGTGTCCCGCTGTGTCCTCGCTGTGTCCCCCGCTGGGTCCCGGTGGGTCCTGCTGTGTCCTCACTGTGTCCACCGCTGTGTCCCGTTGTGTCCCCAGCTGTGTCCCCCGCTATGTCCCGATGTGTCTACTGCTGTGTCCATGCTATGTGTTGCTGTGTCGCGCTGTGTCCCCCGCTGTGTCCGCTGCTGTGTCCTGCTGTTTTCCCCGCTGTGTCACCAATGTGTCCCGCTGTGTCCTCGCTGTGTCCCGCTGTGTCTCGCTGTGCCCCCACTCTGTCCCGTTGTGTCCACAGCTGGGTACCACGCTGTGTAACCCTGTGTCCCCGCTGTATCGACGCTGTGTCCTGCTGGGTGCCGTTGTGTCCTTGCTGTGTTGCCCGCTGTATCCCGCTGTGTCCCCCGCTGTGTCCTCGCTGTGTCCCGCTGTGTCCCAGCAGTATCGACGCTGGGTCCCGCTGGGTCCCGCTGTGTCCTCCCTGTGTCCCACGCTGTGTCCCGCTGTGTCCGCCACTGTGTCCCGCTGTGTCTACTGCTTTGTCCCCGCTGTGTTCCGCTGTGTCCCGCTGTGTCCTCGCTTTGTCCCACGCTGTGTTCTGCTGTGGCCTCACTTTTTTCCCCGCTGTGTCCCGCTGTGTACCCCTCTGTGTCCCCCCGCTGTGTCCCGCTGTGTCCCCAGCTGTGTCCCGGCTGTGTCCCCGCTGTGTCCCGCTGTGTCCCGCTGTGTACTGCTGTGTCCCCCGCTGAGTCCCGCTGTGTCCCACTGTGTCCTCGCTCTGTCCCCCTCTGTGTACCGCTGTGTCTTCCTGTGTCCCCCACTGTGTCCCGCTGTGTCCCGCTCTGTCCTTGCTGTGTCCCCCACTGTTTACAGCTGTGTCCTCGCTGTGTCCCCCGCTGTGTCTCGCTGTGTCCTTTTGTGTCACGCTGTTTCCCCGCTGTGTCCATGCTGTGTCCCTCTGTGTACCCCGCTGTGTCCAGCTTTGTCCCCGCCGTGTCTCGCTGTGTCCCCCGCTGTGTCCCGCTGTGTCCCCCGCTGAGTCCCCGCTGTGTCCCCGCTGTGTCCCGCTGTGTCCCCCGCTGTGTCCCGCTGTTTCCTGCTTTGTCCTTGCTGTGACCCGCTCTGTCCCCACTGTATCGATGCTGTGTCCCGCTGTGTTCCGCTGTGTCCTCACTGTGTCCCCCGCTGTGTCCCCGCTGTGTACCCCTCTGTGTCTCCGGCTGTGTCCCGCTGTGTCCGCCGCTCTGACCCGCTGTGTCCCCGCTGTGACTTCGCTGTGTTTCTCGCTTGTGTCCCGCTGTG
>NW_012300484.1:0-3523 GCF_000151885.1 Dipodomys ordii | reverse complement strand
TGTCCCCCGCTGTGTCCCACTGTGTCCACATGTGTCACGACTGTGTCCTCTCTGTGTATTCCTATGTGTCCCGCTGTGTCCTCGCTGTGTCCCCCACTGTGTCCCCGCTGTGACCTGCTGTGTCCCTGCTGTGTCCCTGCTGTGTCCCGCCTTGTCCCGCTGTGTCCCGCTGTGTCCCCGATGTCCCCCGCTGTGTCCCGTTGGGTCCCCTCTGTGTCTCCGGTGTGTCCCACTGTGTCCCCGGTGTGTCCCCGCTGTGTCCCGCTGTGTCCCCGCTGTCCCCCCTGTGTCCCGCTGTGTCCCTGCTGTCCCCAGGGGTGTCCCCGCTGTCCCCCGCTGTATCCCCCTCTGTTTCCCGCTGTGTCCCGTTTTGTCCCGTTGTGTCCCGCTGTGTCCCCATGTGTCCCCGCTGTGTCCTCGCTGTGTCCCCCGCTGTGTCTCGCTGTGTCCCCCCTGTGTCCCTGCTGTTCCCCGCTGTGTCCCAGTGTTTCCCCTCTGTCCCCAGCTGTGTCACCGCTGTCACCCGCTGTGTCCCCCGCTGTGTCCCCCGCTGTGTCCCCCGCTGTGTCCCCGCTATGTTCCACTGTATCCTGTGGTGTCTGATTTTGTGCCCCGCTGTTTCCCCCGCTATGTCCCCGCTGTGTCCCGGTCTGTCCCCACTGTGTCCAGCTGTGTCCCGCTGTGTCCCCTGCTGTGTCCCGCTGTGTCCCCCGCTGAGTCCGGTTGTGTTTCCCGCTGTGTCCCGCTGTGTATTGCTGTGTACCGGCTGTGTCCCGCTGTGTACCGATGTGTCCCAGCTGTGTGCCCGCTGTATCTCCCTGCTGTCCCCCACTGTGTCCCCACTGTGTTCCGCTGTGTCCCCGCTGTGTCCCGGCTGTGTCTCTCTGCTGTACCCCTCTGTGTCCCCTCTGTGACCCGCTGTGTCTTCGCTGTGTCCCGCTGTGTCCTCACTGTGTCCCTGCTGTTTCCCGCTGTGTCCTGCTGTGTCCAGCTGTGTCCCCGCTGTCACCCGCTGTGTCCCCTGCTGTGTCCCCGCTGTTTCCAGCTGTGTCCCGTTTTGTCCCGCTGTGTCCCGCTGTGTCCCCGCTTTGTCCCCTGCTTTGTCCCCTAGTTGTCCCGCTGTGTCCCGCTGTGTCACCCGCTGTGTCCCGCTGTGTGCCCTGCTGTGTCCCCCGCTGTGTCCCGTTGTGTTCTCGCTGTGTCCCGCTGTCCCACTTTGTCCCGCTGTGTCCTGCTGTGTCTGCCTCTGTGTCCCTCGCTTTGTCCCGCTGTGTCCCCGCTGTGTCCCGGCTTTGTCCCCGCTGGGTCCCGCTTTGTCCCGGCTGTGTCCCCGCTGTGTCCCAGCTGTGTCCCGCTGTGTCCCCGTTGTTCCCCGGTTTGTCCCCACTGTCCCCCGCTGTGTCCCTCGCTGTGTACCTCTGTGTCTCACTCTGTCCTCGCTTTGTTCCTGCGATGTCCCGCTGTGTCCCCGCTGTGTCCCTGCTGTGTTCCACTCTCTCCCGCTGTGTGCAGCTCTGTGTCCCCCGCTGTGTCCATCGCTGTGTCCCCCTGTATCCCGGTTTGTCCCGCATTGTCCCCCGCTGTGTCCCACTGTTTCCCACTGTGCCCCTGCAGTGTCCCTGCTGTGTCCCGCTGTGTACCCCGCTGTGTCCCACTGTGTCCCGCTGTGTGCCCCCTTTGTTCCCCTCTGTGTCCTACTGTGTCCCCTGATGTGTCCCCGCTGTGTCCCACACTGTGTCCCGCTGTGTCCCCCGCTGTGTCCAGCTCTGTCCCACTGTGTCCCCGCTGTCCGCCGGTGTGTCACCGCTGTCCACCACTGTAACCCACGCTGTGTCCCGCTCTGTCCTCGCTGTGTCCCGCTGTGTCCCCGCTGTGTGTCTGCTGTGTCCCGCTGTGTCCCTGGTGTGTTCTCCCTGTGTAACCGCTGAGTCCCTCTGTGTCCCCGCTGTGTCCCACTGTGTCCCCCGCTGTGTCCCCGCTGTGTCCTCTTGTGTCCCGCTGTGTCCTCGCTGTGTCCTTCTGTATCCCGCTATATCCCCCGCTGTGTCCCCCACTATTTCCCCAATGTGACCCGCTGTGTCCATGCTGTGTCCCGCTGTGTCCCGCTGTGCCCTCGCTGTGTCCCCGTTGTGTCCTGCTGTGTCCCTGCTGTGTCCCGCTGTGTCCCGCTGTGTCCCCGCTGTGTCCCGATGTGTACTGCTGTGTCTGCCTCTGTGTACCCCGCTGTGTCCTGCTGTGTCCCCCGCTGTGTCCTGCTGTGTCCTCGCTGTGGCCCCCGCTGTTTCCCACTGTTTCCCCAGCTGTGTCCCCGCTGTGTCCCCGGTGTGTCCCTCTGTGTCCCTGCTGTGTCCCTGCTGTGTACCCCAATGTGTCCCCGCTGTGTCCCACTCTGTCCCCACTGTGTCCCGCTTTGTCCTGCTGTGTCCCCCGCTGTGTCCCGCTGTATCCCCCGCTGTGTCTGGTTGTGTTTCCCGCTGTGTCCCGCTGTGTCCTGCTGTGTACCCCCTTTGTCCCACTGTGTTCCGCTGTGTCCCCGCTGTGTCCCCGCTGTGTCTCCCTGCTGTCCCCCGCTGTGTCCCCTCTGTGTCCCGCTGTGTCCCGCTGTGTCCTCGCTGTGTCCCCGCTGTTTCCCGCTGTGTCCTTCTAAGTCCGGCTGTGTCCCCGCTGTAACCCTCTGTGTCCCCTGCTGTGTCCCCGCTGTGTCCAGCTGTGTCCCGTTTTGTCCCGCTGTGTCCCGCTGTGTCCCCTCTTTGTCCCCCGCTTTGTCCCGGCTGTGTCCCGCTGTGTCCCGCTGTGTCCCCCGCTGTGTCCCACTGTGTCCCCTGCTGTGTCCCCCGCTGTGTCCCGCTGTGTCCCGTTGTGTACTTGCTGTGTCCCCGCTTTGTCCTGCTGTGTCCCTCTTTGTCCCCGCTGTCCCCCGCTGTGTCCCTTGCTGTGTCCCCCGCTGTGTCCCCCGCTACTTGCTGTGTCCATGCTGTGTCCCCCGCTGTGTCCCGCTGTGTCCTCGCTGTGTCCCCGCTGTTTCCCGTTGTGTCCTGCTGTGTCCGGCTGTGTCCCCGCTGTCCCCCACTGTGTCCCCTGCTGTGTCCCTGCTGTGTCCAGCTGTGTCCCGTTTTGTCCCGCTGTGTCCCGCTGTGTCCCCGCTTAAACCCCCGCTTTGTCCCACTGTGTCCCCGCTGTGTCCCCGCTTTGCCCCCGCTTTGTCCCCGCTGTGTCCCGCTGTGTCCCCCGCTGTGTCCCGCTGTGTCCCCTGCTGTGTCCCCCGCTGTGTCCCGCTGTGTCCCGTTGTGTCCTTGCTGTATCCCCGCTGTGTCCTGCTGTGTCCCTCTGTGTCCCCGCTGTCCCCCGCTGTATCCCCTGCTGTGTCCCCAAAAAGGTCACGCTGGGTCCCGTTGTGTTCCCGCTGTGTCCCCTCTGTGTCCCGCTGTGACCCTGGTTTGTAATCAAAGTGTAACCGCTAAGTCCCTCTGTGTCCCCGCTGTGTCCCGGCTGTGTCCCCCGCTGTTTCCCCGCTGTGTCCCCG
>NW_012300483.1:0-3523 GCF_000151885.1 Dipodomys ordii | reverse complement strand
ATAGGAAGGAGAAGAAGCAGAAGCAGAAGGATAAGCAGTAACAGAAGGAAAAGCAGAAAGAGAAGCAGGAGAAGCAGATGAAGCAGCAGCAGGAGAAGCAGAAGCAGAAGAAGCCTGAAGAAGCAGAAGCAGAACCTGAAGCAGAAGGAGAAGCAGAAGAAGCAGAATCTGGAGAAGCAGAAGGAGAAGCAGAAGCAGAAAGAGAAGCAAAAGGAGAAGGAGAAGCAGAAGGGGAAGCAGAAGAAACAGAAGAAGCAGAGGCAGTAGCAGAAGAAGCAGAAGATGCAGAAGCAGAAGGAGAAGCAGAAGGAAAAGCAGAAGAACGAGAAGGAGAAGGAGTAGGAGAAACAGAAGGAGAAGCAGAAAGAGAAGCAGAAGAAGGAGCAGGAGAAGGAAAAGCAGCAGGAGAAGCAGAAAGAGCAGCAGAAGGAGAAGCAGAAGCAGAAGCAGAAGTAGAAGCAGAAGAAGGAGAAGCATAAAGAGAAACGGAAGGAGAAGCAGGAGAAGCAGAAGCAGGAGAAGCAGAATCAAAAGAAATAGAAGAAGGATAAGAAGCAGAAGCAGAAAGAGAAGCAGAAACAGAAGGAGAAGCAGAAATAGAAGCAGAAGAAGCTGAAGAAGCAGCAGCAGGAGAAGTAGAAGCAGAAGAAAAAGAATAAGCATAAGAAGCAGAATCAGAGGGAGAAGCAGAAGAAGGAGAAGCAGAAGCAGAAGAAGCAGCAGAAGGAGAAGCAGAAGCAGAAGAAAATTCATGCAGAAGGAGAAGTAGGAGAAGCAGAAGTAGCAGAAGCAGAAGTAGAATAGAAGTAGGTGAAGGAGAAGGAGAAGGAATGGCAGCAGAAGCAATAGGAGAAGCAGAAGGAGAAGCAGCAGCAGAATGAGAAGCAGAAAGAGAAGCAGTAGAAGCAGAAAAATCAGGAGAAGCAGAAGAAAGAGAAGAAGAAGAAGAAGAAGAAGAAGAAGAAGAAGAAGAAGAAGAAGAAGAAGAAGAAGAAGAAGAAGAAGAAGAAGAAGAAGAAGAAGAAGAAGAAGGAGAAGAACGAGAAGCATAAGGAGAAGCATAAGGAGAAGCATAAGGAGAAGCATAAGGAGAAGCAGTAGATGCAGGAGAAGCAGAAGAAATAGAATAAGCAAAAGAAGCAGAAGCAGAAGCAGTGGGAGAAGCAGAAGAAGGAGAAGGAAAAGGAGCAGCAGAAGGAGAAGCAGAAGCAGAAAGAGAAGACGAAACAGAAGGAGAACAAAAGGCGAAGCAGGAGAATCAGAAGAAGCAGAAGTAGAAACAGAAAGAGAAGTAGAAGAAGGAGAAGCAGAAGTAGAATCAGAAGAAACAAAAGAAGAAGAAGAAAAAACAGAAGCAAAAGAAACAGAAGAAGGAGAAGAGCAGAAGCAGAACCAGAAGGAAAAGAAGAAGGAGAAGGAGAAGCAGAAAGAGAAGCAGGAGAAGCTGAAGAAGCAGGAGAAGAAGAAGCAGAAGAAACAGGAGAAGCCGAAGAAGCAGAAGCAGAATCTGAAGCAGAAGGAGAAACAGAAGAAGCACAATGTGAAGCAGAAGCAGAAGAAAGAGAAATAGTAGAATAAGCAGAAGCAGATGCACCAGGAGAAGCAGAAGAAGAAGAAGGAGAAGGCGAAAGAGAAGGATTAGGCGTAGGAGAAGCAAAAGGATAAGCAGAACCAGAAAGAGACGCAGAAGGAGAAGCAGCACGAGAAGTAGGAGTAGGAGGAGAAGAAGAAGCAGGAGAAGCAGAAGAAACAGAAGGCGCAGAGGCAGAATGAGAAGCAGAAGGAGAAATTGAAGCAGAAGCAGAAGCAGAAGGAGAAGCAGAAGCAGAAGAAGAAGCAGAAGAAGGAGAAGGACAAGGAGAAGGAGAAAAAGAAGCAGAAAGAGAAGCAGAACGAGAAGCAGGAGAAGCAGAATCTGGAGAAGCCGAAGCAGAAGAAACAGAAGAAGGGGAAGAAGCAGAAGCAAAAGGAGAAGCAGAAACAGAAGGAAAAGCAGAAAGAGAAGCAGGAGAAGCAGAAGAAGCAGCAGCAGGAGAAGCAGAAGCAGAAGAAGCCGAAAAAGAAAAAGCAGAACCTGAAGCAGAAGGAGAAGCAGAAGAAGCAGAATCTGGAGAAGCAGAAGGAGAAGCAGAAGCAGAAAGAGAAGCAAAAGCAGAAGGAGAAGCAGAAGTAACAGAAGAAGCAGAGGCAGTAGTAGAAGAAGCAGAAGATTCAGAAGCAGAAGGAGAAGCAGAAGGGAAAGCAGAAGAACTAGAAGGAGAAGGAGAAACAGGAGTAGAAGCAGAAAGAGAAGCAGAAGAAGGAGCAGTAGAAGGAAAAGCGGCAGGAGAAAAAGAAAGAGCAGCAGAAGGAGAAGCAGGAAATGCAGAAACAGGAGAAGAACAAGCAGAAGAAACAGGAGAAGGACAAGAAGCAGAAGCAGAAGGAGAAGCAGAAAGAGAAGGAGGGGAAGCAGAAGAAGCAGAAGCAGGAGAAGCAGAAGCATAAGAATCCGAAGAAGCAGAAGCAGAACCTGAAGCAGAAGGAGAAGCAGGAGAAGCAGAAGAAGCAGAATCTTTAGAAGCAGAATGAGAAGCAGAAGGAGAAGCAGAAGCAGAAAGAGAATCAAAAGCAGAAGGAGAAGCAGAAGAAACAGAAGAAGTAGAAGCAGTAGCAGTTGTAGCAGAAGCAGTAGGAAAAGCAGAAGAACAAGAAGGAGAAGGAGAAACAGAAGGAGAAGCAGAAGGAGAAGCAGAAAGAGAAGCAGGTAAAGCAGAAGAAGAAGAAGCAGAAGTAGAATCAGAAGGAGAAGCAGTAGAAGGAGGAGAAGCAGAAGCAGAAGAAGATGCAGAAGAAGATGCAGAAGGAAAAGCAGAAGAAGCAGAAGCAGAAGGAGAAGCAGGAAAAGCAGAAGAAGCAGAAGCAAAAGGTGAAACAAAAGAAGGAGAAGGAGAAGCAGAGGCAGAAGAAGAAGCATAAGGACAAGCACAAGCAGAAGGAGATGCAGAAGGAGAAGCAGGAGAAGCAGAAGAAGCAGAAGCTGAAAGAGAAGCAGAAGTAGGAGAAGGAGAAGGAGGAGAAGCAGAAGCAGAAGGAGAAGCAGAAAGAGAAACAGGAGGAGGACAAGAAGCAGAAGCAGGAGAAGCCGAAAGAGAAGAAGCAGAAACAGAAGCAGAAGGAGAAGCAGAAGCAGAACGAGAAGCAGCAGAAGAAGTAGAACCAGAAATTCAGGCACGAGAAACAGAAGAAGCAAAAAGAGAAGCAGAAGGAGAAGTAGAAAAAGCAGAAGAAGAAGCAGAAAAAGAAGCAGAAGAAGCAGAAGCAGAAAGAGAAGCAGAAACAGAAGAGAAGACGATGCAGAAGAAGAAGCAGTAGAAGCAGAAGCAGGAGAAGCAGAACTAGAAGAAAAAGAGGAAGCATAAGATGCAGAATCAGAGGGAGAAACAGAGATGAGACGAGCAGCAGATGTGAGCAGACGAGATGCAGAGCAGAAGAGAGCAGAAATAGATGAGAAGAGGATGGAAGTTGGAGAATCAGAATTAGC
>NW_012300482.1:0-3523 GCF_000151885.1 Dipodomys ordii | reverse complement strand
AGAAGGAGAAACAGAAGAAGAAGCAGAAAGAGAAGCAGAAGAAGGAGCAGGAGAAGGAAAAGCAGCAGGAGAAGCAGAAAGAGCAGCAGAAGGACAAGCAGGAGATGTAGAAACAGGAGAAGCAGAAGCAGAAGAAAAAGGAGAAGGACAAGAAGCAGAAGAAGAAGGAGAAGCAGATACAGAAGGAGAAGAAGAAGGAGAAGGAGGGGAAGCAGAAGAAGCGGAAGCAGGAGAAGCAGAAGCATAAGAACCCGAAGAAGCAGAAGCAGAACCTGAAGCAGAAGGAGAAGCAGGAGAAGCAGAAGAAGCAGAATCTGGAAAAGCAGAATGAGAAGCAGAAGGAGAAGCAGAAGCGGAAAGAGAATCAAAAGCAGAAGGAGAAGCAGAAGAAACAGAAGCAGCAGAAGTAGAAGGAGAAGCAGAAGGAAAAGCAGAAAAACGAGAAGGAGAAGGAAAAACAGAAGCAGAATCAGAAGGAGAATCAGAAGGAGAAGCAGAAGAAGCAGAAGGAGAACTGAAGGAGAAGCAGAAGAAGAAGCATAAGGACAAGCACAAGCAGAAGGAGATGCAGAAGGAGAAGCAGGAGAAGCAGAAGAAGCAGAAGCAGAAGAAGAAATAGAAGTAGGAGAAGGAGAAGGAAGAGCAGCAGAAGCAATAGGAGAAGCAGAAGGAGAAGCAGAAGAAGAATGAGAAGCAGAAAGAGAAGCAGTGGAAGCAGAAGAAGCAGGAAAGCAGAAGCAGAAGAAAGAGAAAAGAAGAAGAAGAAGAAGAAGAAGAAGAAGAAGAAGAAGAAGAAGAAGAAGAAGAAGAAGAAGAAGAAGAAGAAGAAGAAGAAGAAGAAGAAGAAGAAGAAGAAGAAGAAGAAGAAGAAGGAGAAGCATAAGGAGAAGCAGTAGAAGCAGAAGAAGCAGAAGCAGGAGAAGCAGAAGCAGAAGAAAAGTAATAAGTATAAGAAGCAGAATCATTGGAAGAAGGAGAAGGAGCAACAGAAGGAGAAGCAGAAGGAGAATCAGAAGGAGAAGCAGAAGAAGGAGAAGCAGAAGCAGAAGAAGCAGCAGAAGGAGAAGCAGAAGCAGCAGAAGATGCAGAAGGAGAAGCAGGAGAAGCAGAAGAAGCAGAAGCAGAAGGAGAAGCAGAAGTAGGAGAAGAAGAAGGAGAAGGAAGGGCAGCAGAAGCAATAGGAGAAGCATTAGGAGAAGCAGAAGCAGAATGAGAAGCAGAAAGAGAATCAGTAGAAGCAGAAGAAGCAGGAAAATCATAAGCAGAAGAAAGAGAAGGAGAAGAAGAAGAAGAAGAAGAAGAAGAAGAAGAAGAAGAAGAAGAAGAAGAAGAAGAAGAAGAAGAAGAAGAAGAAGCATCAGCATAAGGAGAAGCATAAGGAGAAGCATAAGGAGAAGCAGTAGAAGCAGAAGAAGCAGAAGCAGGAGAAGCACAAGCAGAAGAAAAAGAATAAGCAAAAGAAGCAGAAGCAGAAGCAGTGGGAGAAGCAGAAGAAGGAAAAGGAGAAGGAGAAGCAGAAGGAGAAGCAGAAGCAGAAAGAGAATCAGAAACAGAAGGAGAACAAGAAGGAGAAGCAGAAGAAGCAGAAGTAGAAGCAGAAAGAGGAGAAGAACGAGAAGCAGAAGTAGAATCAGAAGAAACAGACGAAGAAGAAGCAGCAGAAGAAACAGAAGCATAAGAAACAGAAGAAGGAGAAGAGCAGAAGCAGAAGCAGAAGGCGAAGCAGAAGCAGAAGGAGAAGCAGAAAGAGAAGCAGGAGAACCAGAAGAAGCAGGAGAAGCAGAAGCAGAAGAAACAGGAGAAGCCGAAGAAGCAGAAGCAGAATCTGAAGCAGAAGGAGAAACAGAAGAAGCACAATCTGAAGCAGAAGCAGAAGAAAATGAAATAGTAGAATAAGCAGAAGCAGAAGCACCAGGAGTAGCAGAAGAAGAAGATGGAGAAGGCGAAAGAGGAAGATTAGGAGTAGAAGAAGCAAAAGGATAAGCAGAAGCAGAAAGAGACGCAGAAGGAGAAGCAGCAAGAGAAGTAGGAGAAGCCGGAGAAGCAGAAGAAACACAAAACGCAGAAGCAGAATGAGAAGCAGAAGGAGAAATTGAAGCAGAAGCAGAAGCAGAAGGAGAAACAGAAGCAGAAGGAGATGCAGAAGAAGGAGAAGGAGAAGGAGAAGCAGAAAGAGAAGCCGAACGAGAAACAGGAGAAGCAGAAGCAGGAGAAGCAGAAACAGAAGAAACAGAAGAAGGAGAAGAAACAGAAGGAGAAGCAGAAACAGAAGGAAAAGCAGAAAGAGAAGCAGGAGAAGCAGAAGAAGCAGCAGAAGGAGAAGCAGAAGCAGAAGAAGCAGAAGCAGAACCTGAAGCAGAAGGAGAAGCAGGAGAAGCAGAATCTGGAGAAGCAGAAGGAGAAGCAGAAGCAGAAAGAGAAGCAAAAGCAGAAGGAGAAGCAGAACTAGAACCAGAAGAAACAGAAAAAGCAGAGGCAGTAGCAGAAGAAGCAGAAGATGCAGAAGCAGAAGGAGAAGCAGAAGGAAAAGCAGAAGAACGAGAAGGTGAAGGAGAAGGAGAAACAGAAGGAGAAGCAGAAAGAGAAGCAGAAGAAGGAGCAGGAGAAGGAAAAGCAGCAGGAGAAGCAGAAAGAGCAGCAGAAGGAGGAGCAGGAGATGCAGAAACAGGAGAAGCCTAAGCAGAACAAACAGGAGACGGACAAGAAGCAGAAGCAGAAGGAGAAGCAGATACAGAAGGAGAAGCAGAAAGAGAAGGAGGGGAAGCAGAGGAAGCTGAATCAGGAGAAGCAGAAGCATAATAATCCGAAGAAGCAGAAGAAGAACCTGAAGCAGAAGGAGAAGCAGAAGAAGCAGAATCTGGAGAAGCAGAACGAGAAGCAGAAGGAGAAGCAGAACCAGAAAGAGAATCAAAAGCACAAGGAGAAGCAGAAGAAACAGAAGAAGTAGAAGCAGTAGCAGTGGTACCAGAAGTAGAAGGAGAAGCAGAAGGGAAAGCAGAAGAACAAGAAGGAGAAGGGAAACAGAAGGAGAAGCAGTAGGAGAATAAGAAGGAGAAGCAGAAGAAGGAGAAGCAGAAGCAGAAGAAGATGCAGAAGGAGAAGCAGAAGAAGCAGAAGCAGAAGGAGAAGCAGGAAAAGAAGAAGAAGCAGAAGCAAAAGGAGAAGCAAAAGAAGGAGATGGAGAAGCAGAGGCAGAAGAAGAAGCATAAGGAGAAGCACAAGCAGAAGGAGATGCAGAAGGAGAAGCAGAAGAAGCAGAAAATGAAGGAGAAGCAGAAGTAGGAGAAGGAGAAGGAGGAGAAGCAGAAGCAGAAGGAGAAGCAGAAGCGGAATGAGAAGCAGAAAGAGAAGCAGGAGAAGCACAAGAAGCAGAAGCAGGAGAAGCCGAAAGAGAAGAAGCAGAAGAAGTAGAATCAGAAGCAGAATTAGAAGCAGAAGCAGAAGGAGAAGCAGCAGAAGAAGTAGAACCAGAAATTCAGGCAGGAGAAACAGAAGAAGTAGAAGCAGAAGCAGAAGGAGAAGC
>NW_012300481.1:0-3524 GCF_000151885.1 Dipodomys ordii | reverse complement strand
ACAGCGGGACACAGCATGGACACAGCGGGTCACAGTGGGAAAATAGTGTGGGAACACAGTGGGGGACACAGCGGGATACAGAAGGACACAGCGAGGACACAGCGGGACACAGGAGGACACAGCGGGGACACAGCGGGGATACAGCGGGGGACACAGTGCGACACAGCGGGGACACAGAGGGACTCAGCGTTTACACAGCGAGGACACACCAGGGACACAGCGGGACACAGCGGACACACAGCGGGGACACAGCGGGACACAGCGAGGACACAGCGGGACACAGCGGGGTATACAGCGGGGGACAGCGGTGACACACCGGCGGACAGCGGGGACACAGCTGGACACAGCGGGACACAGCGGGGGACACAGCGGGACACAGTGGGGGACACAGCGGGAGACACAGCGGGACACAGCGGGGGACACAGTGGAACACAGCGAGGACACAGCGGGACACAGCGGGACACAGCGCGGACACAGCGGGACACAGCGGGGGACACAGCCCGACAAAGCAGGACACAGAGGGACACAGCGGGAAACAGCAGGACATATCGGGGGACACACCGGGACACAGCGGGGGTCACAGCAAGAACACAGTGGGACACAGGAGGACACAGCGGGAACAGAGCGGGGACACAGCGGGGGACACTGAGAGACACAGCGGGGGACACAGCGAGGACACAGCGGGGACATAGGGGGACACTGTGGGACACAGTGGAACACAGCGGGGACACAGAGGCACATAGCAGTTACACAGCGAGGACACACCAGAGACACAGCGGGACACAGCGGGGACAAAGCGGGGACACAGCGAGACACAGCAGGACCCAGCGGGGACACAGCGGGGACACAGCGGGACACAGCGGGGGAAACAGCGAGGACACAGTGGGACACAGCGGGGAACACAGCGGCGGACACAGCGGGACCCAGCGGGACCCAGCGGGGACACAGCGGTGACACAGCGGGACACAGCGGGGGACACAGCAGGGGACACATCGGGGGACAGCAGGGACACAGAGGGACACAGCAGGACACAGCGGGGAAACAGCAAGGACACAACGGGACACAGCGGGACACAGCGGGGACACAGTGGGGGACATAGCGAGGACACAGCGGGACACAGAGGGATACACAGAGAGGACACAGCGTGACACATGGGGACACAGCGCGACACAGCGGGTGACCCAGCGAGGACACAGCGGGACACAAATGGGGACACAGCAAGGACACACCGGGACACAGCGGGACAGAGGGGGACACAGCTGGGGACACCCACGGTTACACAGCGGGACACAGCAGGGGACACAGCGGGGACATACAGGGGACAGCAGGCACACAGCGGGACACAGCAGAACACAGCAGGACACAGAGGGACACAGCGCGGAACACAGCGGGGGACACAGCGGGACACAGCAGGACACAGCGGGGGACACAGCATGGACACAGCAGGTCACAGCAGGGAAATAGTGGGGGACACAGCGGGGGACACAGCGGGATACAGAAGGACACAGCGAGGACACAGCAGGACACAGGAGGACACAGCAGGGACACGGCGGGGACACAGCGGGGGACACAGTGGGACAGAGCTGGGGATACAGAGAGGACACAGCAGGGACACTGTGGGACACTGCGGGTCACAGCGGGGAAATAATGGGGGACACAGCAGGATACAGAAGGACACAGCGAGGACACTGCGGGGACATAGGGGGACACTGCAGGACACAGCGGGACACAGCGGGACACACAGCGGGACACAGTGGGACACAGCGGGGGACACAGCATGGACACAGCGCGTCACAGCGGGGAAATAGTGGGGGACACAGCGGGATACAGAAGGACACACCGGGGGAGAGCAGGCACCCAGCGGGACACAGCGGGACTCAGCGGGACACAGCGGGGAACACAGCGGGACACACAGCAGGACACAGTGGGACACAGCGGGGGACACAGCATGGACACAGCGCGTCACAGCGGAGAATTAGTGTGGACACAGCGGGGGACAAATCGAGATACAGAAGGACACTGCGAGGACACAGCGGGACACAGGAGGACACAGCGGGACACAGCGGGGACATGGCGGGGACACAGCGGGGGACACAGTGGGACACAGCTGGGGATACAGAGAGGACACAGCAGGGACACTGCGGGACACAGCGGGTCACAGCGGGGAAATAATGGGGGACACAGCGGGATACAGAATGACACAGCGAGGACACTGCAGGGACATAGGGGGACATTGCGGGACACAGTGGGACACAGCGGGAACACAGAGGGACATAGAGGTTACACAGCGAGGACACACCAGGGACACAGCGGTACACAGCGGGGACACAGCGGGACACAGCGGGAAAGAGTGGGACACAGCGGGGGTCACAGCCGGGGACACAGCGGGGTACAGCGGCACACAGTGGGGACACAGCGGGGGACACAACGGGTGACAGAGCGGGACACAGTGGGGTACACAAAGGGACACAGTGGGGGACACTCTAGCGGACACAGTGGGACTTATCGGGACACAGCGGGACACAGCGGGGAACACAGCGGGGGACACAGCAGGACACAGGAGGACACAGCGGGGACACAGCGCGGGACACAGAGGGACACAGCTGCGGATACAGCGAGGACACAGCAGGGACACTGCGGGACACAGCGGGTCACTGCGGGGAAACAGTGGGGGACACAGCGGAGGACACAGCGGGATACAGAAGGACACAGCGAGGACACAGCGGGGACATAGGGTGACACTGCGGGACACAGTGGGACACAGCGGGGACACAGAGGGACATAGAGGTTACACAGCCAGGACACGCAAGGGACACAGCGGAACACAGCGGGGACACAGCGGGGACACAGCGGGACACAGCGGGACCCAGCGGGGACACAGCGGGACACAGCAGGAGACAGCGGGACACAGCGGGGACACAGGGAGGACACAGCGAGACACAGCGGGACACAGTATGATCACAGCGGGTCACAGCGGGGAAATAGTGGGGGACACAGCGGGGGACAGAGCGGGATACAGAAGGACACAGCGAGGACACAGCGGGACACAGGAGGACACAGCGGGGACACAGCGGGGACACAGCGGGGGACACAGTGGGACACAGCGGGGGACAGAGCAGGACACAGCATGGACACTGTGGGACACAGCGGCTGACAAAGGGACACAGCGGGGGACACAGTCGGGGACACAGCGGGACACAGCAGGGGACACAGCGGGGACACAGCGGGACACAGTGGGGACACAGCGGGACACAACGGGGGACACAGCAGGACACTGCCGTGTACACAGCGGGACAGAGCGGGACACAAAGGGACACAGCAGGGACACAGCGGGGGACACAGCGGGACACAAAGGGGGACACAGCATTACACAGCGGGGACACAGCGGGACACAGCGGGGACACAGCAAGGGTCACAGCAGGACATAGAGGGGAACAAAGGGGGCACACAGCGGGACACAGTGGGACACAGCATGGTACACAGCGGGACACAGCGGGACACAGCGGGGACACAGCGGGACACAG
>NW_012300480.1:0-3524 GCF_000151885.1 Dipodomys ordii | reverse complement strand
TCACTCCTCCCCCTCCCCCTCCCCCTCCGCAACAAGTCGGCTGGCATTCGAAACCCCGCCCTCCCCCCTCCCCGTCGTCATGGCTACGACAGAGGAAAAGCAAATGATGATAATAATGAATCATAACAACCTATATGTATGTGTATGTCAGAACTCTCACTCCCCACTGCCGGGTAGGTGAGGACTGACTGACTGAGTGAGTGACTGACCCGACCCGTGTTTTGCCCCTCCTGCCGCTCCATCCACCTTGTCGACGGCGAACGCGCGCCATCTAGTGGTGGTTTTGTGAATTGCAGTTTTCTCTCATGAAATGCATGGGGGAGAAAAAAGAACAAACAAACCACGCACTGACTGACTGAGAAAACCGGCCCAGGCTGGCTGGCCCTGAGAGAGACTGCCTTCTTTTCAGAGAAGGGGTGGGGTGGGGATGAAGATGTGCCTCGTTGGAGTATGGGGCCCATGCATAGGCAGGCAGGCAGGCAGGCAGGCTCGGAGTGGGACCGTTGTGTGTTGGAGCGCCAGTACAGTAGCTCAAGCCCCAGGATTGACTGGCAAGTCGAGAGGAAAAGGAGGGAGGGAGTACAGGCGGGCGGGCGGGCGGGAGAAAGAATTCAAACGAGAGAGAGAGAAAGAGAGAGAGTGAAACAGACAGACAGACAGACAGACAGACAGACAGACAGACAGACAGACAGAGACAAAGAGAGACACAGAGAGAGAAATAGAGAAACAGAAACAGAGAGACAAGAGACAGAGACGTGGTGAATTGGTCCGGATGGACTACATACTTGCTCTGTCGCGTCCGATCTTTGAGTTTCCTCAAAGATGCACGCACGCACACACACAGATACACTAAGATGCCCTCAGCCCCCTCTTCTCTCCTCTCAAATTCCCCCGCCCCCTCCCCCCTCCCCCCCCTTTAGGCACCAGAAATGAGATCCCTCCCCTTCGCCTATTGCGTCAATTACAAACAAAAGGCAGCGTGAGATTCAAGCAAATTTGTTTTATTTTGTTCCGAGGGTAGGGTTGTTAATTTTGGTGCGGGGGGTGGGGGTCGGAGGTCGTGGTCGTGGTCGAGTAATCGCCTGCGGGGGGGGGTGAGGATGGAGGGTTACGCCACCTGCATGGATGGCTCGCATTCCCCTCTGGCTGTCTGGTTGCCGCTGAGTGCTTCAGACATCACCATCCGGTCAGGAAGCAGGGGCTGGAAGATAAAGAGATATTAAAGAGATAATTAGGAGCAGGACTCCAGAGAAGCCCGAAGGCGGGGGGGGGGCTGTGTCCCGCTGTGTCTCGCTGTGTCCCGCTGTGTCCTCGCTTTGTCCCATGCTGTGTTAAGCTGTGTTCTCCCTGTGTCCCCCGCTGTGTCCCGCTGTGTCCCCCGCTGTTCCCCGCAGTGTCCCGCTGTGTCCCGCTGTGTCCCGCTGGGTCCCCCGCTGTGTCCCGCTGTGTCCCTCGCTGTGCCCCGCAGTGTCCCGATGTGTCCTGCTCTGTCCCCCACTCTGTTCCCCGCTGAGTCCTCTATGTGTCGCCGCTGTGTCCCCCTGTGTCCTCACTGTGTCCCCTGCTGTCTCCTGCTTTGTCCCACGCTGTGTCCCACTGTGTCCCGCTGTGTCCTCACTGTGTCCCCTGCTGTGTCCTGCTGTGTTCCCGCTGTGTCCCAAGCTGTGTCCCGCTTTGTCCCGCTGTGTGCCCCGCTGTGTCCCACTATGTTCTCGCAGTGTCCCCGCTGTGTCCCTGCTGTGTCCTCGCTGTGTTCCCCGCTGTGTCCCGCTGTGTCCCCCGCTGTGTCTCGCTGTGTCTACTGCTGTGCCCCCACTGTGTCCTGCTGTGTCCCGCTGTGTCCTCGCTGTGTCCCCCGCAGTGTCCAGTTGTGTCCCCAGCTGTGTACCCCACTGTGTCCCCCTGTGTCCCCCTGTGTCCCCGCTGTATCGACGCTGTGTCCCGATGGGTCCCGCTGTGTCCTCTCTTTGTTCCCCGCTGTGTCCTGCTGTGTCCCCCGCTGTGTCTCTCGATGTGTCGCGCTGTGTCCCCGGCTGTGTCCCGCTGTGTCCCGCAGTGTCCCCAGCTGTGTCCCGCTGTGTCACCGCTGTGTCCCGCTGTGTCCTCGCTGTGTCCCCCGCTGTGTCCCGCTTTGTGCCTGCTGTGTACCCCGCTGTGTCCCTCTGTGTCCCCTGCTGTGTCCCGCTGTGTCCCCTGCTCTGTCGCCACTGTGTCACGCTGTGTTTCGCTGTGTCCGGGTGTCTTCGCTCTGTCTCATTCAGTGTCCAGCTGTGTCCTCCCTGTGTCCCCCGCTGTGTCCCGCTGTGTCCCCTGCTGTGTCCCGCTGTGTCCCGCTGTGTCACGCTCTGTCCCCTCTGTGTCCCTCTGGGTCCAGCTCTGTCCCCCACTGTGTCCCCCGCTGAGTCCTCTATGTGTCGCCACTGTGTCCCGCTGTGTCCTCGCTGTGTCCCCTGCTATCTCCCGCTTTGTCCCACGCTGTGTCCCGCTGTGTCCCGCTGTGTCCTCGTTGTGTCCCCGGCTGTGTCCTGCTGTGTTCCCGCTGTGTCCCAAGTTGTGTCCCGATGTGTCCCGCTGTGTGCCCCGCTGTGTCCTGCTGAGTGCCGCTGTGTCCCCGCTGTGTCCCCGCTGTGTCCTCGCTGTGTCCCGCTGTGTCTACTGCTGTGTCCCCACTGTGTCCCGCTGTGTCTCGCTGTGTCCCGCTGTGTCCTCTCTGATTCCCACGCTGTGTTCTGCTGTGTCCTCGCTGTGTCCCCCACTGTGTCCCGTTGTGTACCCAGCTGTGTACCCCGCTGTGTCCTGCTGTGTCCCCGCTTTATCGATGCTGTGTCCTGCTTGGTCCCGCTGTGTCCTCGCTGTGTTCCCCGCTGTGTCCCGCTGTTTACCTCTCTGTGTCCCCCGCTGTGTCCCGCTGTGTACTGCTGTATCCCCCGCTGAGTCCTGCTGTGTCCCCGCTGTGTCCCAATGTGTCCTCGCTGTGTCCCGCGCTGGGTCCCACTGGGTCCCCCCTGTCTCCCCGCTGTGTCCCGCTGGGTCCCCCCTGTCTCCCCCGCTGTGTCCCGTTGTGTCTGGCTGTGTCCCCCGCTGTGTCCCCCGCAGTGTCAACGCTGTGTCCCGCTGTGTCCTCACTGTGTCCCCCGATGTCTCCTGCTCTGTACCCCTATGTGTCACAAGATTTGTCACCGCTGTGTCCCACTGTGTCCCGCTGTGTCCCGCTGTGACCCCACTGTGAACCGTTGTGTTCACAGATGTGTACCACGCTGTGAAACGCTGTGTCCCCGATGAATCGAAGATGTGAACCGCTGGGTCCAGCTGAGTCATAGCTGTGTTCCCCGCTGTGTCACGATGTGTCCCCCAATGAAGTCACCCGATGTGTCCCTATGTGTCCCACGCTTTGTACCCCCTGTGTCACCGAAGTATTCCACACTGTGTACCGCTGTTTCCCAATGTGATCCGTGGAGAAACAATATAACCCCTGCTGTGTCCCCTGAGAATCCCCGACTATGTCCACGATTATGTACCGCTTA
>NW_012300479.1:0-3524 GCF_000151885.1 Dipodomys ordii | reverse complement strand
GGTTACAGCGGGACACAACGGGACACAGCAGGACACAGCGTGACACATTTGGGACACAGCAGGGACACAGCAGGGACACAGTGGGGGACACAGCGGGACAAAACGGGACACAGCGTGGGACACAGTAGGACAGAGCAGGGGACACAGTGGGGGACAGAGGGGGACACCACGAATAACAGAGCAAGGACACAGCGGGACCCAGCGGGACTCAGCCTTGATACAGCGGGATTCACAGCGTTACACAGCGGGTTACACAGCTGGGGACACAAAGGGACACAGTGGTGGACACAGCGGGACACAGCAGGACAGAGTGGGACACAGACGGGATAAAGCGTGAGACACAGCGGGGGACAGAGCGGGAGACAGCGGGGGACACAGCGAGGACACACCGGGACACAGCGGGGACACAGCGGGGACTCAGCTGGGGACACAGCGGGGGACAAAGCGGGACACCACTGACACAGCGGGACACAGCGCGAAATAGCGGTGACCCTGCGGGGAAACAGCGGGACACAGCGGGACAGAGTGGGGGACACAGCGGGACACAGCGGGGGACAGAGCGTGAGACACAGCGAGACACATCAGAGACAAAACTATACACAGCGGGGTACATAGAGGGACACAGCGGGGAAACAGCAGGGGACACAGCGGGACACAGCGGGGAACACAGCGAGGACACAGCGGGACACAGCGGGACACAGCGTCGATACAGCGAGGACACAGTGGGACACAGCGGGGTACACAGCTGGGGACACAACGGGACACAGCGGGGGACACATTGAGGACACAGCAGGATACAGCGGGGGACACAGGTGGGACACAGCGGGACACAGCGGGGGACACAGCGAGTACACATTTGGACACAGTGGGGACACAGCGGGACTCAGCGGGGGACACAGCAGTACACATCGGGACACAGCGGGACACAGCGGGGGAAACAGAGAGGTACACAGCGGGACACAGCGGAACACAGCGGGACACAGCAGGGAAACAGAAGGGGACACAGCGGGACACAGAGGGGGACACAGCGGGACACAGCGGGGGACACAGCTGGGGACACAGCACAGCGGGACACAGTGGGAGTCACAGGGGGGACAAAGCGGGACACAGCGGGGGACACAGCGGGACACAGCGGGGACACAGCAGGGACACAGCGGTGGACACAGAGGGACAGAGCAGGGGACACAGCAGGAGACACAGAGGGACACTGCGAGACACAGCGATGGACACAGGGGGGACACAGCGTGACACAGGGGGGACACAGCGAAGACACATTGGGACACAACGGGGACACAGCCGGACTCAGCGGGGGACATAGCAGTACACAGCGGGACACAGCGGGTCACAGCAGGGACAGAGCAAGTGACACAGAGGGGTACACAGCGGGACACAGCAGTGGACAAAGCAGGACACAGCGAGGACACTGCGGGACACTGCGGGAGACACAGCAAGGACACAGCGGGACACAGTGGAACACAGCGGGACATAGCAGTGACACAGCAGGGGACACAGCGGGACACAGCCGGGGACACAGCGGGACACAGCGGGGGAGACAGGGAGGACACAGCGGGACAAAGCAGGGGACACAGCGGGACACAGCGAGGGACAAAGCGTCGATAGAGCGGGGACACAGCGGGGTACACAGCTGGGGACACAACGGGACACAGTGGGGGACATAGCGGGACACAACGGGACGCAGCGGGACACAGCGGGGCACAGCAGGGACAAAGCGGGAGACACAGCAGGGAACAGAGCAGGACACAGCGGGGGACACAGCGAGGACACAGCAGGACACAGCGGGGACACAGCGGGGACTCAGCGGGGGACACAGCGGGGGACAAACGGGACACCACGGAACACAGCGGGATACAGCGGGACACAACGGGGACAAAGCGGGACTCAGCGGGGAACACAGCAGGGGACAAAGCGGGACACCACGGGACACAGTGTGACATATCGCGCCACAGCGGCGATACTGCGGGGACACAGCGGGACAAAGTGGGGGACACAGCGGGACATAGCGGGGGACACAGCAGGGGATAGCGGGGGACAGAGAGTGGACAGAATGGAACATAGCGGTGACACAGCTGGACACCGCGGGGTACAAAGCGGGACACAGCGGTCACACAGCGCAGACACAGCAGGGACACAGCAGGGGACACAGTGGGACACAGCAGGGACACAGCAGGGGACACAGAGGGACACAGCGCGACACAGCGGGACACAGCGGGGCACAGCAGGGACACAGCGAGGGACACAGCAGGGGACACAGTGGGACACACCGCGGGACATAGCAGGACACAGCAGGGGATACAGGGAGGACACAGTGGGACACAGTGGGGGACAGAGCGGAACACAGCGAGGGACACAGCGGGGGACACAGTGGGACACAGCGGGGTACACTGAGAGGAAACAGCGGGACACAGCGGGACACAGCGTCGATACAGCGGGGACACAGCGGGACACAGCGGGGTACACAGCTGGGGACACAAGGGGACACAGTGGGGGACATAGCGGGACACACTGGGACACAGCGGGACACAGCGGGGCACAGCGGGGACAAAGCGGGAGACACAGCGGGGAACAGAGCAGGACACAGCAGGGGACACAGCGAGGACACAGCGGGACACAGCGAGGACACAGCGGGACACAGCCGGGGACACAGCGGGACACAACGGGGAACACAGCGGGGGGACACAGCGGAACACAGCGGCACACAGCAGGGGACACAGTGGTGACACAGTGGTACACAGCGTGGAACACAGCGAGGACACAGCAAAACACAGCGTGGGACAAGGCGGGAGACAGCGGGGGACACAGCGAGGACACAGCGGGTCACAGCGGGGACACAGCGGGACACAGCGGGGGACACAACGACGAAACAGCAGGACACAGTGGGGGACACAGCGGGGGACACAGCGGAACTCAGCGGGGAACACTGGGGGGACACAGTGGGTCACAGCGGGGACAAAGCGGTAGACACAGCAGGGAACAGAGCAGGACACAGCGGGGGACACAGCGAGGACACAGCGGGACACAGCGGGGACACAGCGGGGACTCAGCGGGGATACAGTGGGGGACAAACGGGACACCACGGAACACAGCGGGACACAGCAGACACAGCGGGGACAATGCGGGCATACAGCGGGCAACAGCGGGGGCACAGCAGGACACAGCAGGGGACGGAGCGGGGGACACACCAGGACACAACGGGGACAAAGTGGGACTCAGCGGGGGACACAGCAGGGGACAAAGCGGAACACCACGGGACACAGTGTGACACAGCGGGACACAGCGGGGACACTGCGGGGACACAGCGGGACAAAGCAGGGGACACAGCGGGACATAACGGGACATAGCGGGGGACACAGCAGGGGACAGCGGGGAACAGAGAGGGGACACAGCGTGACAGAGGGGTGACACAGCTGGACACAGCAGGGTACACAGCGGGACACAGCGGGCACACAGCGGGGACACAGCGGGGCACAGTGGGACACAGTGGGGACAGAGCGGTGGACACAGCA
>NW_012300478.1:0-3524 GCF_000151885.1 Dipodomys ordii | reverse complement strand
TGTCCCAGCTGTGTCCCGTTTTGTCCCGCTGTGTCCCGCTGTGTTCCCCGCTTTGTCCCCCGCATAGTCCCCGCTGTGTCCCGCTGTGTCCCGCTGTGTCCCCCGCTGTGTCCCGTTTCTCCTCTGCTGTGTCCCCCGCTGTGTCCCGCTGTGTCCCGTTGTGTCCCTTGCTGTGTCCCCCGCTGTGTCATGCTGTGTCCCTCTTTGTCCACGCTGTCCCCCCGCTGTGTCCCCCTGCTGTGTCCCCCGCTGTGTCCCGCTGTGTCCCCGCTGTGTCCCGGCTTGGTCCCGCTGTGTCCCGCTGTGTCCCCGCTGTGTCCCCGCTGTGTCCCGCTGTGTCCCTGATGTGTCCTCACTGTGTAACCGCTAAGCCCTTCTGTGTCCCCGCAGTGTCCCACTGTGTCCCCCGCTGTTTCCCCGCTGTGTCCCCGCTGTGTCCTCCTGTGTCCCGCTGTGTCCTCGCTATGTCCTTCTGTATCCTGCTGTGTCCCCCGCTGTGTCCCCCACTATTTCCCCGCTGTGACTTGCTGTGTCCTCGCTGTGTCCCCCGCTGTTTCCCGCTGTTTCCCCCGCTGTGTCACCCGCTGTGTCCTTTGATGTGTCCCCAGCTGAGTCCCGCTGTGTCCCCCACTGTTTACCGCTGTGTCCCCCACTGTGTCCCCCGCTTTGTCCCCGCTGTGTCCCCACTCTGTCCCGCTCTGTCCCGCTGTGTCCCTCTGTGTCGCCCCCTGTGTCCCTCTGTGTCTCCGCTGTTTCCCACTGTGACCCCCGCGCTGTCCTGCTGTGTCCCCGTTGTCCACCGGTGTGTCCCTCTGTCCCCCTCTGTGTCCCCGCTGTGTCCCGCTGTGTCCCCCTGTGTCCTGCTGTGTCTCCTGCTGTGTCCCCCGCTGTGTCCCGTTGTGTCCCGCTCTTGCCTTGCTGTGTCCCCTGCTGTGTCCAACTGTGTCCCGCTTTGTCCTCGTTGTGTCCCCTGCTATATCCCGCTGTGTTCCCCGCTCTGTCCCGCTGTGTCCCCGCTGTGTCCCCCGCTATATCCTGCTCTGTCCCCTGCTGTGTCCTGCTGTGTCCCCGTTGTTCCCCGGTTTGTCCCCACTGTCCCCCGCTGCGTCCCTCGCTGTGTAACTCTGTGTCCCACTCTGTCCTCGCTTTGTCCCCGCGATGTCCCGCTGTGTACCCCACTGTGTCCCACAGTGTCCCGCTGTGTGCCCCCTTTGTTCCCATCTGTGTCCTGCTGTGTCCCCTGCTGTGTCCCCGCTGTGTCCCGCTGTGTCCCCGCTGTGTAACGCTGTGTCCCACTTTGTGTCCCGCTGTGTCCCCCGCTGTGTCCCTACTGTGTCCCTTTGTGTCCCGCTGTGTCCCGCTGTGTCCCCGCTGTGTCCCCTGCTGTGTCCCGCTGTGTCCCCGGCTGTGTCCCCCGCTGTGACCCGCTCTTTCACGCTGTGTCCTGCTGTGTCCTTGCTGTGTCCCCATTTGTGTCCCGCTGTGTCCTCGCTGGGTCCCCCGCTGGGTCCCGCTGTGTCCCCATGTGTCACGCTGTGTACTCGCTGTGTATCCCTCTGTGTCCCACTGTGTCCTTGCTGTGTCCCCCACTGTGTCCCCGCTGTGACCCGATGTGTCCCTGCTGTGTCCCCCGCTGTGTCCCGCTGTGTCCCCGGCTGTGTCCCGCTCGGTCCTCGCTTTGTCCCTGCGATGTCCCGCTGTGTCCTCGCTGTGTCCCTGCTGTGTTCCACTCTATCCCGCTGTGTTCGGCTCTGTGTCCCCTGCTGTGTTCCCCGCTGTGTCCCACTGTATCCCGGTGTGTCCCGCTTTGTCCCCCGCTGTGTACCGCTGTTTCCCACTGTGCCCCTGCTGTGTCCCCGCTGTCCACCGGTGTGTCACCGCTGTCCCCCGCTGTATCCCACACTGTGTCCCGCTGTGTCCTCGCTGTGTCTCACTGTGTCCCTGCTGTGTCTCCGCTGTGTCCCGCTGTGTCCCTGGTGTGTCCTCGCTGTGTAACCGCTGAGTCCCTCTGTGTCCCCGCTGTGTCCCACTGTGTCCTCGCTGTGTCCTTCTGTATCCCGCTGTGTCCCCCGCTTTGTCCCCCACTATTTCCCCGCTGTTACCCGCTGTGTCCATGCTGTGTCCCCCGCTGTGTCCCGCTGTGTCCCGCTGTGTGTCCAGCTGTGTTCCCTGCTGTGTCCCATGTGTCCCGCTGTGTCCCGCTGTGTCCCGCTGTGTCCCGCTCTCCCCGGTGTGTCCCCCGTTGTGTCCCGCTGTGTCCTGCTGTGTCCCCACTGTGGCCCGATGTGGCCCGCTGTGTCCCCGCTGTGTCCCGCTCTGTCCTGATGTGTACCGCTGTGTCTGCCTCTGTGTACCCCGCTGTGTCCTGCTGTGTCCCCTGCTGTGTCCTGCTGTGTCCTCACTGTGTCCCCCGCTGTTTCCCGCTGTTTCCCCCGCTGTGTCACCCGCTGTGTCCCCAGCAGTGTCGGGCTGTGTCCCGCTGTGTTCCCCTGTGTCCCCAGCTGTGTCCCGTTGTGTTCTTTGCTGTGTACCCTCCTGAGTACCGCTGTGTCCCCCGCTGTTTACCGCTGTGTCCCCCACTGGGTCCCCAGCTGTTTCCCCGCTGTGTCCCGCTGTGTCCCTGGTGTGTCCTCGCTGTGTAACTGCTATGTCCCTCTTTGTCCCCGCTGTGTCCCACTGTGTCCCGCAGTGTCCCCCTATGTCCCCTCTGTGTCTTCGCTGTATCCCCTGCTGTGTCCCACTGTGTCCCCTGCTGTGTCCCCGCTGTGTCCCCGCTGTGTCCTAGCTGTGTCCCGCTGTGTCCACGTTGTTCCCCGGTTTGTCCCCACTGTCGCCCGCTGTGTCCCTCGCTGTGTACCTCTGTGTCCCGCTCTGTCCTAGTTTTGTCCCCGCTATGTCCCGCTGTGTCCCTGCTGTGTCGGTGCTGTGTTCCACTCTCTCCCGCTGTGTGCAGCTCTGTGTCCTCCGCTGTGTCCCCCGCTGTGTCCCACTGTGTCCCGGTGTGTCCCACTTTGTCCCCCGCTGTGTCTCACTGTGTCCCCCGCTGTGTCCCTGCTGTGTCCCTTTGTGTCCCGCTGTGTCCCGCTGTGAACCCGGCAGTGTCCTGCTGTGTCCCCCGATGTTTCCCACTGTGTCCCACTGTGTCCTCGCTGTGTATCCCTCTGTGTCCCGCTGTGTCCTTGCTGTGTCCCCCACTGTGTCACCGCTGTGACCCGATGTGACCCTGCTGTGTCACCCGCTGTGTCCCGCTGTGTCCCGCTGTGACCCTGGTTGTGTCCCCCGCTGTGTCCCGCTATTTCCTTCTGTGTCCCGCTGTGTCCTTGCTGTGTCCCCATTTGTGTCCCGCTGTGTCCTCTCTGTGTCCCCCACTGTGTCCCGCTGTGTCCCCATGTGTCACGCTGCGTCCCTCACTGTGTATCCCTCAGTGTACCGCTCTGTCCTCACTGTGTCCCGTTGTGTCCCCGCAGTCTGCATGTGTGTCCCCGCTGTCACACACTGTGTCCCCTGCTGTGTTCCACTGAGTC
>NW_012300477.1:0-3524 GCF_000151885.1 Dipodomys ordii | reverse complement strand
CATTTGTCCCCGTTGTGTCCCGCTGTATCCCGCTGTGTTCCGTGGTGTCCCGTTTGTCCCCCGCTGTGTCCCCCGCTGAGTCCCCGCTGTGTCCCCGCTGTGTCCCACTGTGTCCTCGCTGTGTCCCCCGCTGTGTCCTGCTCTGTTCCCTGCTGTGTCTCCCGCTTTGTCCCCGCTGTGCCCCGCTGTGTCCCGCTGCGTCCCGTTGTGTCCCGCTATGTCCCCCACTGTGTCCCGTTGTGTCCCCAGCTGTGTACCCCGCTGTGTCCCCGCTCTATCGATGCTGTGTCCCTCGCTGTGTCCTGCTGTGTCCCACGCTTTGTCCCGCTGTGTCCTCCCTGTCTCCCCCGCTGTGTCCCGCTGTGTCCCCGGCTGTGTCCCGCTGTGTCCCCTGCTGTGTCACTGCTATGTCCCGCTGTGTTCCACTGTGTCCCGCTGTGTCCTTGCTGTGTCTCCCGCAGTGTCCCGCAGTGTCCTCGCTGTGTCCTGCTTTGTCCACTGCTGTATCCCGCTGTGTACCCCTCTGTGTCACCTGCTCTGTCCCTGCTGTGACCCGCTGTGTCCCGCTGTGTACTGCTATGTCCCCCGCTGAGTCCCGCTGTGTCCCCGTTGTGTCCCAATGTGTCTTTGCTGTGTCCCCCCTGTGTCCCGCTGTGTCCCCCCTGTGTCCATCGCTGTGTCCCACTGTGTCCCTCTGTGTCTCCTGCTGTGTCCCCTGCTCTGTCCCTCTGTGTCCACCACTGTGTGCCTGCTGTGTCCCCGCTGTGTCCCGCTGTGTCCCGCTGTGTCCCCCGCTGTGTCCCGCTTTGTCCCCCCTGTGTCCCCCACTGTGTCCCGCTGTGCTGTGTCCCCAGCTGTGTCCCCCGCTGTGTCCCGCTGTGTCCCCCTCTGTGTCCCGCTGTGTCCCCTGCTGTGTCCCTGCTGTGTCCCGCTGTGTTCCGCTGTGTCCCGCTGTGTACCCCTCTGTGTCCCCGCTGTGTCCCGCTGTGTCCCGATGTGTACTGCTGTGTCCCCCGCTGAGTCCCGCTGTGTCCCCACTGTGTCCAAATGTGTACTCGCTGTGTCCCCCGCTGTGTCCCGCTGTGTCCCACCTGTGTCCCCCGCTGTGTCCTGCTGTGTCCTCAATGTGTCCCCTGCTGTGTCCCGTTGTGTCCCCAGCTGTGTACCCTGCTGTGTCCCACTGTGTCCTCGCTGTATCGACGCTGTGTCCCGCTGTGTCCCGCTGTGTCCTCGCTGTGTTCCCCGCTGTGTCCCACTGTGTCCCCCGCTGTTTCCCCGCTGTGTCCCTCTATGTACCCCGCTGTGTATAGCTTTGTCTCTGATGTGTCTCGCTGTGTCTCACGCTCGGCCCCCACTGTGTCCCGCCGTGTCCCCCACTCTGTCCCGCTGTGTCCCGCTGTGTCCCCGCAGGGTCACCGCTGTTTCGCACTGTGTCCCTCTGTGTCAGTGGTGTCCCGCTTTGTCCCCCGCTGTGTCCCCAGCTGAGTCCCCGCTGTGTCCCCGCTGTGTCCCTCTGTGTCCTCGCTGTGTCCCCCGCTGTCTCCCGCTCTGTCCCCCGCTGTGTCTCACGCTTTATCCCGTCTGTGTCCCACTGTGTCCTGCTGTGTCCCGCTGTGTCCACCACTGTGTCCCTTTGTGTCCCCAGCTGTGTAACCCGCTGTGTAACGCTGTGAATCCTGCTGTATGAAGGCTGTGTCCCGCTAGGTCCCGCTGTGTCCTTGCTCTGTTATTCGTGGTGTCCCCCTTTGTCCCCCACTGTGTCCCCCGCTCTGTCCTACTCTGTCCCCCGCTGTGTCCCGTTGTGTACCGCTGTGTCCCCCGCTGTCCCCTGCTGTGTCCCCGCTGTGTCACGCTGTGTCCTGCTGTGTCCCGTTGTGTCCCGCTGTAACCCTGCTGAGTCCCCCTGTGTCCCAGCTGTGTCCTGCTGTGTCGTCGCTCTGTCCTCCGCTGTGTCCCGCTGTGTCCTCTGCTGTGTCCCGCTGTGTCAGTCTGTGTCCCGCTGTATACCGCTGTGACCCCGCTGAGTCCCCGCTGTGTCCTCGCTGTGTCCCCCGCTGTGTCCCGCCGTGTCCTCGCTGGGTCCCCCGATGTGTCCCGCTGTGTCCCGCTCTGTCCCTGCTGTGTCCTGCTGTGTCCCGCTGTGTCCCCGCTTTGTGCCCGCTGTGTCCCGCTGTGTACTTCGTTGTGTCAGGCTGTGTCCCCCGCTTTGTCCCGCTGTGTCCCCACAGTGTCCCCGCTGTGTCCCGCTGTGTCACACTGTGTCCCATGGTGTCCTGCTTTGTCCCCAGCTGTGTCCCCCGCTGAGTCCCCTCGATGTCCTGCTGTGTCCTCGCTGTGTGCCCCGCTGTCTCCCACTTTGTCCCACGCTGTGTCCCACTGTGTCCTCGCTGTGTCCCCCGCTGTGTCCCGCTATGTCCCCGCTGTGTCCCAAGCTGTGTCCCGCTGTGTCCCGCTGAGTACCCAGCTGTGTCCTGCTATGTTCCCACAGTGTCCCCGCTGTGACCCCGCTGTGTCCTGCTGTTTCCCTGATGTGTCCCCCGCTGTGTTCCGTTGTGTCCCCAGCTGTGTACCCCGCTGTGTCCCGCTGTGTCCCAGCTGTATCGACGCTGTGTCCCGCTGTGTCCCGCTGTGTCCCGCTTTGTCCCCCGCTGTGTCCCCCGCTGAGTCCCCGCTGTGTCCCGCTCAGTCCTCCCTGTGTCCCCCGCTGTGTCCCGCTGTGTCCCCTGCTGTGTCCCGCTGTGTCTACTGCTGTGTTCATGCTGTGTCCCGCTGTGTCCCCCTGTGTCCTCACTGTGTCCCACGCTGTGTTCCGCTGAGTACTTGCTGTGTCCCCCGATGTGCCCCGTTGTGTCCACAGCTGTGTACCCCGCTGTGGCCCACTCTGTCCCCGCTGTATCGACGCTGTGTCCCGCTGGGTCCTGCTGTGTCCTCGCTGTGTCCACCGCTGTGTCCCGCTGTGTCCACCGCTGTGTACCGCTGTGTCCCCAGTTGTGTCCCACTGTGTCCCGCTGTGGCCCCCGCTGTGTCCCCCGCTGTGTCCCGCTGTGTCCCCCGCTGTCTCCCGCTGTGTCCACTGCTGTGTCCCCGCTGTGTCCCACTTTTTCCCCCGCTGTGTCCCGCTGTGTCCTCGCTGTGTCTCCCGCTGTGTCCCGCTGTGTCCTCGCTGTGTCCCCTGCTGTGTCCCGCTGTGTCCCCCGCTGTGTCCTGATGTGTCCCACTTTGTCCCGCTGTGTCCCTGCTGTGACCCTCAGTGTCCCGGTGTGTCCCCGCTGTGGCCCCTCTGTGTCCCGCTGTGTCTCGCTCTGTCCCTGCTGTGTCCTGCTGTGTCACGCTGTGTCCCCGCTTTTGTGCCCGCTGTGTCCCGCTGTGTACTCCGTTGTGTCAGGCTGTGTCCCCCGCTTTGTCCCGCTGTGTCCCCGCAGTGTCGCCGCTGTGTCCCGCTGTGTCACACTGTGTCCCATGGTGTCCTGCTTTGTCCCAAACAGGGACCCCCCGCGGATAAACCTGGGGGACCTTTCTTGTGT
>NW_012300476.1:0-3524 GCF_000151885.1 Dipodomys ordii | reverse complement strand
TCAAAAGTAGAAGGAGAAGCAGAAGAAACAGAAGAAGCAGAAGCAGTAGCAGCAGAAGTAGAAGGAGAAGCAGAAGGAAAAGCAGAAAAACGAGAAGGAGAAGGAAAAACAGAAGCAGAATCAGAAGGAGAAGCAGAAGGAGAAGCAGAAGAAGCAGAAGGAGAAGCGAAGGAAAAGCAGAAGAAGAAGCATAAGGACAAGCACAAGCAGAAGGAGATGCAGAAGGAGAAGCAGGAGAAGCAGAAGAAGCAGACGCAGAAGAAGAAATAGAAGTAGGAGAAGGAGAAGGAAGAGCAGCAGAAGCAATAGGAGAAGCAGAAGCAGCAGAAGATGCAGAAGGAGAAGCAGGAGAAGCAGACGAAGCAGAAGCAGAAGGAGAAGCAGAAGTAGGAGAAGAAGAAGGAGAAGGAAGGGCAGCAGAAGCAATAGGAGAAGCATTAGGAGAAGCAGAAGCAGAATGAGTAGAAGCAGAAGAAGCAGGAAAATCATAAGGAGAAGAAAGAGAAGGAGAAGAAGAAGGAGAAGAAGAAGAAGAAGAAGAAGAAGAAGAAGAAGAAGAAGAAGAAGAAGAAGAAGAAGAAGAAGAAGAAGAAGAAGAAGAAGAAGAAGAAGAAGACGAAGAAGAAGAAGACGAAGAAGAAGAAGAAGAAGAAGCATAAGGAGAAGCATAAGGAGAAGCATAAGGAGAAGCAGTAGAAGCAGAAGAAGCAGAAGCAGGAGAAGCAGAAGCAGAAGAAAAAGAATAAGCAAAAGAAGCAGAAGCAGAAGCAGTGGGAGAAGCAGAAGAAGGAAAAGGAGAAGGAGAAGCAGAAGGAGAAGCAGAAGCAGAAAGAGAATCAGAAACAGAAGGAGAACAAGAAGGAGAAGCAGGAGAAGCAGAAGAAGCAGAAGTAGAAGCAGAAAGAGGAGAAGAACGAGAAGCAGAAGTAGAATCAGAAGAAACAGAAAAAGAAGAAGCAGAAGAAACAGAAGCATAAGAAACAGAAGAAGGAGAAGAGCAGAAGCAGAAGCAGAAGGAGAAGCAGTAGCAGAAGGAGAAGCAAAAGAGAAGCAGGAGAAGCAGAAGAAGCAGGAGAAGCAGAAGCAGAAGAAACAGGAGAAGCCGAATAAGCAGAAGCAGAATCTGAAGCAGGAGAAACAGAAGAAGCACAATCTGAAGCAGAAGCAGAACAAACAGAAATAGTAGAATAAGCAGAAGCAGAAGCAGCAGGAGAAGCAGAAGAAGAAGACGTCGAAGGCGAAAGAGAAGGATTAGAAGTAGGAGAAGAAAAAGGATAAGCAAAAGCAGAAAGAGACGCAGAAGGAGAAGCAGCAAGAGAAGTAGGAGAAGCTGGAGAAGCAGTAGCAGAAGAAACAGAAGACGCAGAAGCAGATTGAGAAGCAGAAGGAGAAATTGAAGCGGAAGCAGAATCAGAAGGAGAAGAAGAAGCAGAAGGAGAAGCAGAAGAAGGAGAAAGAGAAGCAGAAAGAGAAGCAGAAAGGGAAGCAGAACGAGAAGCAGGAGAAGCAGAAGCAGGAGAAGCAGAAGCAGAAGAAACAGAAGAAGGAGAAGAAGCAGAAACAGAAGGAGAAGCAGAAACAGAAGGAAAACAGAAAGAGAAGCAGGAGAAGCAGAAGAAGCAGGAAAACAGAAACAAAAGAAAGAGAAGAAGAAGGAGAAGAAGAAGAAGAAGAAGAAGCATAAGGAGAAGCATAAGGAGAAGCAGTAGAAGCAGAAGAAGCAGGACCAGGTGAAGCAGAAGAGTAGAAAAAGAATAAGCAAAAGAAGCAGAAACAGAAGCAGTGGGAGAGGCAGGAAAAGGAGAAGGAGAAGGAGCAGTAGAAGGAGAATCAGAAGCAGAAAGAGAAGCAGAAACAGAAGGAGAACAAGAAAGAGAAGCAGGAAAATCATAAGAAGCAGAAGTAGAAGCAGAAAGAGAAGGAGAAGAAGGAGAAGCAGAAGTAGAAACAGAAGAAGAAGAAGCAGAAGAATCAGAAGCAAAAGAAACAGAAGAAGGAGAAGAGCAGAAGCAGAAGCAGAAGGAGAAGCAGAAGCAGAAGGAGAAGGAGAAAGAGAAGCAGGAGAAGCAAAAGAAGCAGAAGCAGAAGCAGTGGGAGAAGGAGAAGAAGGAAAAGGAGAAGGAGCAGCAGAAGGAGAAGCAGAAGCAGAAAGAGAAGCAGAAAAAAAAGGAGAACAATAAGGAGAAGCAAGAGAATCAGAAGAAGCAGAAGTAGAAGCAGAAAGAGGAGAAGTAGAATCAGAAGAAACAGAAGAAGAAGAAGAAGAAGAAGAAACAGAAGCATAAGAAACAGAAGAAAAAGAAGAGCAGAAGCAGAAGCAGAAGGAGAAGCAGAAGCAGTAGGAGAAGCAGAAGAAGGAGAAGGAGAAGCAGAACGAGAAGCAAGAGAAGCAGAAGCAGGAGAAGCAGAAACAGAAGAAACAGAAGAAGGAGAAGAAGCAGAAGCAGAAGAAGCAGAATCTGGAGAAGTAGAAGGAGAAGCAGAAGGAGAAGCAGAAGCAGAAAGACAATCAAAAGCAGAAGGAGAAGCAGAAGAAACAGAAGAAGTAGAAGCAGTAGCAGTTGTAGCATAAGCAGAACGAGAAGCAGAAGGAAAAGCAGAAGAACAAGAAGGAGAAGGAGAAACAGAAGGAGAAGCAGAAGGAGAAGCAGAAAGAGAAGCAGGTAAAGAAGAAGAAGAAGAAGCAGAAGGAGAAGCAGAAGAAGGAGAAGGAGAAGCAGAAGCAGGAGAAGGAGAAGCAGAAGAAGAAGAAGATGCAGAAGGAGAAGCAGGAGAAGCAGAAGCAGAAGGAGAAGCAGTAAAAGCAGAAGAAGCAGAAGCAAAAGGAGAAGCAAAAGAAGGAGAAGGAGAAGTAGAGGCAGAAGAAGAAGCATAAGGAGAAGCACAAGCAGAAGGAGATGCAGAAGGAGAAGCAGGAGAAGCAGAAGAAGCAGAAGCTGAAGGAGAAGCAGAAGTAGGAGAAGGAGAAGGAGGAGAAGCAGAAGCAGAAGGAGAAGCAGAAGCGGAATGAGAAGCAGAAAGAGAAGCAGGAGAAGCACAAGAAGCAGAAGCAGGAGAAGCCGAAAGAGAAGAAGCAGAAGAAGCAGAATCAGAAGCAGAAGTAGAAGCAGAAGCAGAAGAAGAAGCAGCAGAAGAAGTAGAACCAGAAATTCAGGCAGGAGAAACAGAAGAAGCAGAAGCAGAAGGAGAAGCAAAAAGAGAAGCAGAAGGAGAAGTAGAAGAAGCAGCAGAAGGAGAAGCAGCAGAAGAAGCAGAAAAACAAGCAGGAGAAGCAGAAGCACAAAGAGAAGTAGAAGCAGAAGAAGCAGAAGCAGAAGAAGCAGTAGAAGCATAAGAAGCAGAAGCAGGAGAAGCAGAAGCAGAAGATAAAGAAGAAGCATAAGAAGCAGAAGCAGAGGGAGAAACTGAAGAAGGAGAAAGAGCAGCGGAATGTGAAGAAGAAGGAGATGCAGAAGCGGAAAGAGAAGCTGAAACAGAAGGAGAAGAAGAAGGAGAAGTTGGAGAATCAGAAGAAGCAGAAGCAG
>NW_012300475.1:0-3525 GCF_000151885.1 Dipodomys ordii | reverse complement strand
GCAGCGGGAGACAAAGCGGGACACCACGGAACACAGCGGGACACAGCGCGAAACTGCAGTGAACCTGCGGGGACACAGTGGGACACAGCAGGGGACACAGAGGGGGACACAGCAAGGACACAGCTGGACAGAGCGGGGGACACAGCGGGACACAGCGGGGGACACAGCGGGACACAGCGAGGGACACAGTGAGGACACAGAGGGACACAGCGGGACACAGCAGGGGAGAGAGGGGGGACACAGCGGGACACAGCGGGGGACACAGCGAGAACACATTGGGACACAACGGGGACACAGCGGGACTCAGCGGGGGACACAGCAGTACAGAGCGGGACACAGCGGGACACAGCGGGGGACACAGCGGGGGACACATCGAGGACAGAGCGGGACACAGCGGGGGACACAGCGAGGACACAGCGGGGGACACAACGGGGGACAGTGGAGGACACAGCGGGACACAGCGTCGATAGAGCGGGGATACAGCGTTACACAGCGTGGTACACAGCTGTGGACACAACGGGAAACAGTGGGGACACAGCGGGAAGCAGCGGTACACACTGGGACACAGCGGGGACAAAGCGTGAGACACAGCGGGGGACAGAGCGGGAGACAGCAGGGGACACAGCGAGGACACAGCGGGACACAGCGGTGACACAGCGGGGACTCAGCGGGGGACACAGCGGGGGACAAAGCGGGACATCACGGAACACAGCGGGACATAGCGCGAAACTGCAGTGACCCTGCGGGGACACAGCGGGACACAGCGGGGGACACAGCGGGGGACACAGCAAGGACACAGCGGGGGACACAGCGGGACACAGCGGGGGACACAGCGGGACACAGCGGGGGACACAGCTGGACACAGCGGGGAACACAGCGGGGGACACTGCGGGACACAGCGGGACACAGCGGGGGACAGAGGGGGAACACAGCGGGACACAGAAGGGGACAAAGCGGGGGTCACAGCAAGGACAAATTGGGGCACAGCAGGGACACAGCGGGACTCAGCGGGGGACAAGCAGTACACAGCGGGACACAGCGGGACACAGCGGGGACACAGAGGGGTACACAGCGGGACACAGCGGGGAACATAGCGAAGACACTGCGGGACCCAGCGGGACAGAGCGTCGATACAGCAGGGACACAGTGGGACACAGCGGGGTACACAGCTGGGGACACAACGGGACACAGCAGGGGACACAGCGAGGACACAGCAAGGACACAGCGGGACACAGCGGGGACACAGCAGTAGACACTGCGGGACACAGCGGGGGACACAGCGGGACACAGCGGGGAACACAGGGAGGACACAGCGGGACCCAGCGGGACACAGCGTCGATACAGTGGGGACACAGCGGGACACAGCGGGGTACACAGCTGGGGACACAACGGGACACAGCTGGCGAAACAGCGAGGACACAGCGGGACACAGCGGGACACAGCGGGGACACTGCGGGAACATAGAGGGACACAGCGGGGTACACATCGGGACACAGCGGGACACAGCTTGGGACACAGCGGGGACACAGCGGGACACAGCGGGAGACACAGCGAGGACACAGCGGGACACAACGAGACACAGCGTGGGACAAAGCGGGAGACAGCGGGGGACATAGCGAGGATACAGTGGACACAGCGGCGACAAAGAGGGGACTCAGCGAGGGACACAGCGGGGGACAAAGCGGGACACCAAGGGACACAGTGTGACACAGCGGGACACAGCGGGGACATTTCGGGGACATAGTGGGACAAAGCGGGGGACACAGCGGGACACAGCAGGGGACACAGCGGGGGAGAGCGGGCACACAGAGGGGACACAGCGGGACAAAGCAGGGACCGAGCGGGACACAGCGGGACACAGCGGGGGACACAGCGGGACACAGCGGGACACAGCGGGAACACAGCAGGACACAGCCGGACACAGCGGGGGATCCAGCGGGGAAAACAGCTTGACACAGCGGAACACAGCAGGAACTCAGAGGGACACAGCGGGGACACAGCAGTGACACAGAGGGACACAACGGAGACACAGTGGGGCACAGCAGGGCCACAGCGGGGAACACATTGGGACATAGCGGTACACAGCGGGGGACAGCGGGGACACAGCGGGACACAGCGGGGGACACAGAGGGAATACAGCGGACATACAGCGGGGACACAGAGGGGACACAGCGTGGACATAGCGGGACACAGCGTGGACACAGCGGGTGACACAGCGGGACACAGCGGGACACAGCGGGACACAGCAGGGACACAACGGGACACAGGGGGGACACAGCG
Source organism: Dipodomys ordii (assembly GCF_000151885.1). NCBI lineage: Eukaryota > Metazoa > Chordata > Mammalia > Rodentia > Heteromyidae > Dipodomys > Dipodomys ordii. Next base: position 1,245 of record NW_012300475.1, on the reverse strand, counting down.
AGGACACAGCGGGACACAGCGGGGGACACAGCGGGTTACATAGGGGACACACCGGGGGACAACGGGGACATAGCAGGACACAGCGGGGGACAAAGAGGGACATAGCGGGCACACAGCGGGGACACAGCGGTGGACGCAGAGGGGACACAGCAGGACACAGCGGGACATACTGGGGGACACAGCGGGACACAGCGAGACATAGCGGGGGACACAGTGGGAAACAGCGCGGGACAAATGGAGGAAACAGCGGGACACAGCGGAGAACAAGCGTGACACAGCGGGACACAGCGGGGAACAGAGCGAGGACACAGCGGGACACAGAGGGACAAAGCGGCTGAATCAGCAGGACACAGCGGGACACAGCGGGATACAGCAGGGGACACAGCGGGGACACAGCGGGGACACAGCTGTCGACACAGAGGGACACAGAGGGAGACACACCGGGACACAGTGGGGGACACAGAGGGACACAGCGGGGGACACAGCGGGACACAGCTGGGGACACAGTGGGGCACAGCGGCGACACAGCGGGACACAGCGGGGGACACAACGGGGACACAGAGGGGACACAGCGAGAAACAGCGAGGACACAGCGGGACACAGCGGGACATAGCGGGGACACAGCGGGGACACAGCGGGGATAGAGTGGGGGACTCAGCGGGAGACAGAGCGGTGGACACAGCTGGACACAGAGGGACACAGCAAGTTCACAGCGGGACACAGCTTGGGACAAGCGAGAACACAGCGGGACTCAGAGGGAAACAGCGGTGACACAGCGGAACACAGCGGGGGACAGCAGGGACACACTGGGGGACAACGGGGCCACAGAGGGACACAGCGGGGGACACAGCGGGACACAGCAGGGGACAAGTGAGGACACAGCAGGACACAGCTTGACACAGCTGGGACAGAGCGGGGACACAGCGGGGGACACAGCGGGACAGAGCGGGGAAACAGCGGGGGACACAGCGGGACTCGGCGGTGGACACAGAGGGGACACAGCGGGACACAGCGGGACACAGCTGGACACAGCGGTCACACAGCGGGGAACACAGAGGGACACAGCGGGAAACAGCGGGGGACACAGGGGGGACACAGCGGTGACAGAGCGGGACATATTGGGGAAAGAGCAGGGGACAAAGCGGGGGACACAGCTGTGGATAGCGGGGACACACCTGGGGCAACGGGGACACAGCGGGGACACAGAGGGGGACACAGCGGGGGACACAATGGAACACCGCGTGA
>NW_012300474.1:0-3525 GCF_000151885.1 Dipodomys ordii | reverse complement strand
CCACGTCTCTGTCTCTTGTCTCTCTGTTTCTGTTTCTCTATTTCTCTCTCTGTGTCTCTCTTTGTCTCTGTCGCTCTTTCTGTCTGTTTGTCTGTCTGTCTGTCTGTCTGTCTCTCTCTCTCTCTCTCTCTCGTTTGAATTCTCTCTCCCGCCCGCCCGCCCGCCCGCACTCCCTCCCTCCTTTTCCTCTCGACTTGCCAGACAATCCTGGGGCTTGAGCTACTGTACTGGCGCTCCAACACACAACGGTCCCACTCCGAGCCTGCCTGCCTGCCTGCCTGCCTATGCATGGGCCCCATACTCCAACGAGGCACATCATCATCGCCACCCCACCCCTTCTCTGAAAAGAAGGCTGTCTCTCTCGGGGCCAGCCAGCCTGGGCCGGTTTTCTCAGTCAGTCAGTGCGTGGTTTGTTTGTTTTTTTTTTCCCCCATTCATTTCATGAGAGAAAACTGCAATTCACAAAACCACCACTAGATGGCGCGCGTTCGCCGTCGACAAGGTGGATGGGGCGGCGGGAGGGGCAAAACACGGGTCGGGTCAGTCACTCACTCAGTCAGTCAGTCCTCACCTACCCGGCAGTGGGGAGTGAGAGTTCTGACATACACATACATATAGGTTGTTATGATTCATTATTATCATCATTTGCTTTTCCTCTGTCGTAGCCATGACGACGGGGAGGGGGGAGGGCGGGGTTTCGACCGCCAGCCGACGTGTTGCGGAGGGGGAGGGAAGAAGAAGGAGAAGAAGAAGAAGCATAAGGAGAAGCATAAGGAGAAGCAGTAGAAGCAGAAGAAGCAGAACCAGGTGAAGCAGAAGAGGAGAAAAAGAATAAGCAAAAGAAGCAGTAACAGAAGCAGTGGGAGAGGCAGAAAAAGGAGAAGGAGAAGGAGCAGTAGAAGGAGAATCAGAAGCAGAAAGAGAAGCAGAAAAAGAAGGAGAACAAGAAAGAGAAGCAGGAAAATCAGAAGAAGCAGAAGTAGAAGCAGAAAGAGAAGGAGAAGAAGGAGAAGCAGAAGTAGAAACAGAAGAAGAAGAAGCAGAAGAATCAGAAGCAAAAGAAACAGAAGAAGGAGAAGAGCAGAAGCAGAAGCAGAAGGAGAAGCAGAAGCAGAAGGAGAAGGAGAAAGAGAAGCAGGAGAAGCAAAAGAAGCAGAAGCAGAAGCAGTGGGAGAAGGAGAAGAAGGAAAAGGAGAAGGAGCAGCAGAAGGAGAAGCAGAAGCAGAAAGAGAAGCAGAAAAAGAAGGAGAACAATAAGGAGAAGCAGGAGAATCAGAAGAAGCAGAAGTAGAAGCAGAAAGAGGAGAAGTAGAATCAGAAGAAACAGAAGAAGAAGAAGCAGAAGAAACAGAAGCATAAGAAACAGAAGAAAAAAAAGAGCAGAAGCAGAAGCAGAAGGAGAAGCAGAAGCAGAAGGAGAAGCAGAAGAAGGAGAAGGAGAAGGAGAAGCAGAACGAGAAGCAAGAGAAGCAGAAGCAGGAGAAGCAGAAACAGAAGAAACAGAAGAAGGAGAAGAAGCAGAAGCAGAAGAAGCAGAATCTGGAGAAGCAGAAGGAGAAGCAGAAGGAGAAGCAGAAGCAGAAAGACAATCAAAAGCAGAAGGAGAAGCAGAAGAAACAGAAGAAGTAGAAGCAGTAGCAGTTGTAGCATAAGCAGAACGAGAAGCAGAAGGAAAAGCAGAAGAACAAGAAGGAGAAGGAGAAACAGAAGGAGAAGCAGAAGGTGAAGCAGAAAGAGAAGCAGGTAAAGCAGAAGAAGAAGAAGCAGAAGGAGAATAAGAAGGAGAAGCAGAAGAAGGAGAAGGAGAAGCAGAAGCAGGAGAAGATGCAGAAGGAAAAGCAGAAGAAGCAGAAGGAGAAGCAGGAAAAGCAGAAGAAGCAGAAGCAAAAGAAGGAGAAGTAGAAGCAGAGGCAGAAGAAGAAGCATAAGGACAAGCACAAGCAGAAGGAGATGCAGAAGGAGAAGCAGAAGAAGCAGAAGATGAAGGAGAAGCAGAAGTAGGAGAAGGAGAAGGAGGAGAAGCAGAAGCAGAAGCAGAAGCAGAAGCGGAATGAGAAGCAAAAAGAGAAGCAGGAGAAGCACAAGAAGCAGGAGAAGCCGAAAGAGAAGAAGAAGAAGAAGAAGAAGAAGAAGAAGAAGAAGAAGAAGAAGAAGAATCAGAATCAGAAGTAGAAGCAGAAGCAGAAGGAGAAGCAGCAGAAGAAGTAGAATCAGAAATTCAGGCAGGAGAAACAGAAGAAGCAGAAGCAGAAGCAGAAGGCGAAGCAAAAAGAGAAGGAGAAGGAGAAGGAGAAGGAAAAGAAGCAAGCAGCAGAAGGAGAAGCAGCAGAAGAAGCAGAAAAACAAGCAGGAGAAGCAGAAGCACAAAGAGAAGTAGAAGCAGAAGAAGCAGAAGCAGAAGAAGCATTAGAAGCATAAAAAGCAGAAGCAGGAGAAGCAGAAGCAGAAGATAAAGAAGAAGCATAAGAAGCAGAAGCAGAGGGAGAAACAGAAGAAGGAGAAAGAGCAGCAGAAGGTGAAGCAGAAGGAGATGCAGAAGCAGAAAGCGAAGCAGAAACAGAAGGAGAAGAAGAATCAGAAGAAGTAGAAGCAGTAGCAGTTGTAGCAGAAGTAGAAGGAGAAGCTGAAAGAAAAGCAGAAGAACAAGAAGGAGAACTAGAAACAGAATGAGAAGCAGAAGGAGAAGCAGAAAGAGAAGCAAGTAAAGCAGAAGAAGAAGAAGCAGAAGGAGAATCAGAAGGAGAAGCAGAAGAAGGAGAAGGAGAAGCAGAAGCAGAAGAAGATGCAGAAGGAGAAGCAGGAGAAGCAGAAGAAGCAGAAGCAGAAGGAGAAGCAGGAAAAGCAGAAGAAGCAGAAGCAAAAGGAGAAGTAAAAGAAGGAGGAGGAGAAGGAGAAGCAGAAGCAGAAAAAGAAGCATAAGGACAAGCACAAGCAGAAGGAGATGCAGAAGGAGAAGCAGGAGAAGCAGAAGAAACAGAAGCTGAAGGAGAAGCAGAAGTAGGAGAAGGAGAAGGAGGAGAAACAGAAGCAGAAAGAGAAGCCGAAGCGGAATGAGAAGCAGAAAGAGAAGCAAGAGAAGCACAAGAAGCAGAAGCAGGAGAAGCCGAAAGAGAAGAAGCAGAAGAAGCAGAAACAGAAGCAGAAGTAGAAGGAGAAGCAGCAGAAGAAGTAGAACCAGAAATTCAGGCAGGAGCAACAGAAGAAGCAGAAGCAGAAAGAGAAGCAAAAAGAGAAGCAGAAGGAGAAGTAGAAGGAGAAGCAGCAGAAGAAGCAGAAAAACAAGCAGGAGAAGCAGAAGCAGAAAGAGAAGTAGAAGCAGAAGAAGCAGAAGAAGAAGCAGTAGAAGCATAAAAAGCAGAAGCAGGAGAAGCAGAAGCAGAATGAACAAGAAGATGCATAAGATGCAGAAGCTAAAGGGAGAAACACAAGGAGGAAAAGGAGCAGCAGAACGTGAAGCAGATGGAGATGGAGAAGCAGAAGAGAAGCAGAAACAGACGGAGAAGAAGAAGGATTAGTTGGAGAATC
>NW_012300473.1:0-3525 GCF_000151885.1 Dipodomys ordii | reverse complement strand
GATGAGGAGCAGATAGAGAAGCTGGAGAATCACTAGAAGCTGAAGTTGTGAGTAGCCGAAAGAGAAGAAGCAGAAGAAGCAGAAACAGAAGCAGAAGTAGAAACAGAAGCAGAAGGAGAAGCAGCAGAAGAATTAGAACCAGAAATTCAGGCAGGAGAAACAGAAGAAGCAGAAGCTGAAGCATAAGGAGAAGCAAAAAGAGAAGCAGAAGAAGAAGTAGATGAACCAGCTGAAGGAGATGCAGCAGAAGAAGCAGAAAAACAAGCAGGAGAAGCAGAAGCAGAAAGAGAAGTAGAAGCAGAAGAAGCAGAAGCAGAAGAAGAAGCAGTAGAAGCATAAGAAGCAGCAGCAGGAGAAGCAGAACCAGAAGAAAAAGAAGAAGCATAAGAAGCATAAGCTGAAGCAGAAAGAGTAGCAGAATAAGGAGAAGGAGAAGCAGAAGGAGAAGGACAAGCAGGAGAAGCAGATGAAGCAGAAGCGGGAAAAGCAGAAGAAGAAGAAGAAGAAACAGAAGAAGGAGAAGGAGCAGAAGGAGAAGCTGAAGCAGAAGGAGAAGCAGAAAGAGAAGCAGAAGAAGCAGTAGCAGGAGAAGCAGAAGCAGAAGAAACAGAAGAAGCCCAAGAACCAGAAGGAGAACTTGAAGCATAAGGAGAAGCAGAAGCAGCAGAAGCTGGAAAAGCAGAAGCAGAAGAAACAGAACAAGCAGAAGCAGAAGCAGAACGAGAAGCAGAAGAAGAAGAAGGAGAAAGAGAAGGATTAGGAGTAGGAGGAGCAGAAGCAGAATAAGAAGCTGAAAGAGAAGCAGAAGGAGAAGCAGAAGGAGAAACAGAAGAAGCTGAAGCAGGAGAAGCAGAAGAAGATTGAGAAGCACAAGAAGGAGAAATTGAAGAAGAAGGAGAATGAGACGGAGAAGCAGAAGGAGAAGTAGGAGAAGCAGAAGAAGAAGAAGCAGGAGAAGCAGAAGCAGAAGAAACAGAAGAAGGAGAAGAGCAGACGCAGAAGCAGAAGGAGAAGCAGAAGCAGAAGGAGAAGCAGAAGAAGCAGAAGCTGAAGCAGAAGAAGAAGAAACAGAAAAATCAGAAGAAGCAGAAGAAGAAGCAGCAGGAGAAGCAGAAGAAGAAGAAGGAGAAAGAGAAGGATTAGGCGTAGGAGAAACAGAAGGATAAGCAGAAGCAGAAAGAGAAGGAGAAGGAGAAGCAGGAGAAGCACAAGGAGCAGAAGCAGGAGAAGCAGAAGCATAATGAAAGGCAGAAGAAGGAGAAATTGAAACAGAAGAAGACGCAGAAGAGAAGCAGAAGCAGAAGCAGTAGTAGAAGCAGAAGAAGGAGAAGCAGAAAGAGAAGCATAAAGAGAAACAGAAGGAGAAGCAAGAGAAGCAGAAGCAGGAGAAGCAGAATCAGAAGAAATAGAAGAAGGAGAAGAAGCAGAAGCAGAAAGAGAAGCAGAAACAGAAGGAGAAGCAGATATAGAAGCAGAAGAAGCCGAAGAAGCAAAAGGAGAACCTGAAGCAGAAGGAGAAGCTCGAAAAGCAGAAGAAAAAGAATCTGGAGAAAAAGAAGGAGAACCAGAAGGAGAAGCAGAAGCAGAAAGAGAAGCAAAAGCAGAAGGAGAAGCAGAAGAAACAGAAGAAGCAGAAGCAGTAGCAGAAGAAGCTGAAGATGCAGAAGCAGAAAGAGAAGCAGAAGGAATAGCGGAAGAACGAGAAGGAGAAGGATAAACAGAAGGAGAAGCAGAAGGAGTAGCAGAAAGAGAATCATGAAAAGCAGAAGAAGCAGAAGCAGACGGAGAAGCAGAAGAAGGAGAAGGAGAAGCAGAAGCAGCAGAAGAAGCACAAGGAAAATCACAAGCAGAAGGAGAAGCAGGAGAAGCAGAAGAAGCAGAATCTGGAGAAGCAGCAGGAGAAGCAGAAGCAGAAAGAGAAGCAAAAGCAGAAGGAGAAGCAGAAGAAACAGAAGAAGCAGAGGCAGTAGCAGAAGAAGCAGAAGATGCAGAAGCAGAAGGAGAAGCAGAAGGGAAAGCAGAAGAACGAGAAGGAGAAGGAGAAGGAGAAACAGAAGGAGAAGCAGAAAGAGAAGCAGAAGAAGGAGCAGGAGAAGGAAAAGCAGCAGGAGAGGCAGAAAGAGCAGCAGAAGGAGAAGGAGGAGAAGCAGAAACAGGAGAAGCAGAAGCAGAAGAAACAGGAGAAGGACAAGAAGCAGAAGCAGAAGGAGAAGCAGAAACAGAAGGAGAAGTAGAAAGAGAAGGAGGGGAACCAGAAGAAGCAGAAGCAGGAGAAGCAGAAGCATAAGAATCCGAAGAAGCAGAAGCAGAACCTGAAGCAGAAGGAGAAGCAGAAGAAACAGAAGAAGTAGAAGCAGTAGCAGTTGTAGCAGAAGGAGAACGAGAAGCAGAAGGAAAAGCAGAAGAACAAGATGGAGAAGGAGAACAGAAGGAGCAGCAGAAGGAGAAGCAGAAAGAGAAGCAGGTAAAGCAGAAGAAGAAGAAGCTTAAGGAGAATCAGAAGGAGAAGCAGAAGAAGAAGAATGGAAGCAGAAGAAGATGCAGAAGGAGAAGCAGAAGAAGCAGAAGCAGAAGGAGAAGAAGGAAAAGCAGAAGAAGCAGAAGCAAAAGGAGAAGCAAAAGAAGGAGAAGGAGAAGCAGAAGCAGAAGAAGAAGCATAAGGACAATCACAAGCAGAAGGAGATGCAGAAGGAGAAGCAGGAGAAAGAGAAGAAGCAGAAGCTGAAGGAGAAGCAGAAGTAGGAGAAGGAGAAGGAGGAGAAGCAGAAGGAGAAGCAGAAGCGGAATGAGAAGCAGAAACAGAAGCAGGAGAAGCACAAGAAAAAGAAGCAGGAGAAGCCGAAAGAGAAGAAGCAGAAGAAGCAGAAACAGAAGCAGAAGTAGAAGCAGAAGCAGAAGGAGAAGCAGCAGAACAAGTAGAACCGGAAATTCACGCAGGAGAAACAGGAGAAGCAGAAGCAGCAGCAGAAGGAGAAGCAAAAAGTGAAGCAGCAGAAGAAGAACCAGCAAAAGGAGAAGCAGCAGAAGAAGCAGAAAAACAAGCAGGAGAAGGAGAAACAGAAAGAGAAGTAGAAGCAGAAGAAGAAGAAGAAGAAGGAGAAGAAGCATAAGAAGCAGAAGCAGGAGAAGCAGAACCAGAAGAAAAAGAAGAAGCATAAGAAGCAGAAGCAGAGGGAGAAGCAGAAGAAGGAGAAGGAGCAGCAGAAGGAGAAGCAGAAGGAGAATCAGAAGGAGAAGCAGGAGAAGGAGAAGCAGAAGCAGAAGAAGAAGCAGAAGAAGAAGTAGAAGCAGAAGAAGATGCAGAAGGAGAAGCAGGAGAAGCAGAAGAAGCAAAAGCAGAAGGAGAAGCAGAAGTAGGAGAAGGAGAAGGAGAAGGAAGGGCAGCAGAATCAATAGGAGAAGCAGAAGGAGAAGCAGAAGCAGAATGAGAAACAGAAAGAGAAGCAGTAGAAGCAGAAGAAGCAGGAAAAGCAGAAGCAGAAGAAAGAGAAGAAGATAGAAGAAGAAGAAGAAGAAGAAGAAGAA
>NW_012300472.1:0-3525 GCF_000151885.1 Dipodomys ordii | reverse complement strand
GCTGTGTCCCGCTGTGTCCTCGCTTTGTCCCATGCTGTATTAAGCTGTGTCCTCCCTGTGTCCCCCGCTGTGTCCCGCTGTGTCCCCCGCTATGCCCCTCAGTGTCCCGCTGTGTCCCGCTGTGTCCCGCTGGGTCCCCCGCTGTGTCCCGCTGTGTCCCCCGCTGTTCCCCGCAGTGTCCCGATGTGTCCCGCTCTGTCCCCCATTCTGTCCCCCGCTGAGTCCTCTATGTGTCGCTGCTGTGTCCTGCTGTGTCCTCGCTGTGTCTCCTGCTGTCTCCCCCTGTGTCCCCCGCTGAGTCCCCCGCAGTGTCAGCGCTGTGTCCCGCTGTGTCCTCGCTGTGTCCCCCGCTGTCTCCTGCTCTGTACCCCGCTGTGTCTCAAGCTTTGTCCCCGCTGTGTCCCACTGTGTCCCGCTGTGTCCCGCTGTGCCCCCACTGTGTCCCATTTTGTTCACAGCTGTGTACCACGCTGTGTAATGCTGTGTCCCCGCTGTATCGACGCTGTGTACCGCTGGGTCCCGCTGTGTCCTCGCTGTGTTCCCCGCTGGGTCCCGCTGTGTCCCCCTGTGTGCCCAGCTGTGTCCCACTGTGTCCCGCTGTGTCCCCCGCTGTGTCCCCCGCTGTGTCCCTATGTGTCCCACGCTTTGTCCCCCTGTGTCCCTGCAGTTTCCCCGCTGTGTCCCGCTGTTTCCCACTGTGTTCTGTGGTATCCCGCTTTGTCCCCCGCTGTGTCCCCCGGTGAGTCGCCGCTGTGTACCCGCTTTGTCCTGCTGAGTCCTCCATGTGTCCCCCGCTGTGTCCCGCTGTGTCCGGATGTGTCCCCCGCTATGTCCCCCGCTGTGTCCCCGCAGTGTCAGCGCTGTGTCCCTCTGTGTCCTCGCTGTGTCCCCCGCTGTCTCCCGCTGTGTCCCCCGCTGTGTCCCGCTGTGTCCCCCGCTGTGCCCTGCAGTGTCCCGCTCTGTCCCGCTGTGTCCTCGCTGTGTTCCCCGCTGTGTCCAGCTGTTTCCCCCACTGTGTCCCCCACTGTGTCCTCGCTGTGTCCCCAGCTGTGTCCCGCTTTGTCTCGCTGTGTCCTCGCTATGTCCCGCTCTGTGTCCCGCTGTGTCCCCTGCCGTGTCCCGCTGTGTCCCGCTGCGTCCCCGCTGTGTCCCGCTGTGTCCCGCTTTGTCCCCCACTGTTTCCCGTTGTGTCAACAGCTGTGTACCCCGCTGTGTCCCGCTGTGTCCCGCTGTGTCCCACTGTGTCCCGTGGTGTCCCGCTTTTTCCCCCGCTGTGTCCCCGGCTGAGTCTCCCTGTGTCCCCACTGTGTCCTCTCTGTGTCCCCGCTGTGTCCTGCTCTGTTCCCCACTGTGTCTCCCGTTTTGTCCCTGCTGTGCCCCGCTGTGTCCCGCTGTGTCCGGCTGTGTCCCCACTGTGTCCCGTTGTGTCAACGGCTGTGTACCCCGCTGTGTCCCGCTGTGTACCCGCTGTATCGACGCTGTGTCCCGCTGGGTCCTGCTGTGTCTCTCTCTGTGTTCCCCACTGTGTCCCGCTCTGTCTCCCGCTGTGTCCCTTGCTGTGTTCCCAACTGTGTCCCGCTGTGTCTCCCGCTGTGTCCCTTGCTGTGTCCCCCGCTGTGTCCTGCTGTGTCCCGCTGTGTCCCCCTCTGTGTCCTTGCTGTGTCCCCACTGGGTCCCGCTGGGTCCCACAGTGTCCCCCGCTGAGTCCGGTTGTTTCACCGCTGTGTCCCACTGTGTCCCCACTCTATCGACGCTGTGTCCCGCTGGGTCCCGCTGTGTCCTCTCTTTGTTCCCCACTGTATCCCGCTGTGTCCCCCGCTGTGTCTCTCGCTGTGTCCCGTTGTGTCCCCGGCTGTGTCCGGCTGTGTCCCGCTGTGTCCCCCGCTGTGTCCTTGCTGTGTCCCCGCTGTGTCCCGCTGTGTCCCGCAGTGTCCCCAGCTGTGTCCCGCTGTGTCACCGCTGTGTCCCGCTTTGTCCTCACTGTGTCCCCCGCTGTGTCCCGCTTTGTGCCTGCTGTGTACCCCGCTGTGTCCCTCTGTGTCCCCCGCTGTGTCCCGCTGTGTCCCCTGCTGTGTCCCCACTGTGTCACGCTGTGTTTCACTGTGTCCGGCTGTGTCCTCGCTCTGTCTCCCTCAGTGTCCAGATGTGTCTTCCCTGTGTCCCCCGCTGTGTCCCGCTGAGTCCCCTGCTGTGTCCCGCTGTGTCCCGCTGTGTCACGCTCTATCCCCTCTGTGTCCCTCTGTGTCCAGCTCTGTCCCCGTTGTGTGTCCGCTGTACCCCGCTGTGTACCCTTCTGTGTCCAGCTGTGTCCCGCTGTGTCCCATCTCTTTCCCCCGCTGTCCACAGCTGTGTCCCCGGGCTGTGTCCCACAGTGTCCCTGCTGTGTCCCGCTGTGTCCTACTGTGTCCCGTGGTGTCCCGCTTTTTCCCCTCTATGTCCCCTGCTGAGTCCCCTCTGTGTCCCCGTTGTGTCCCGCTGTGTCCTCGCTGTGTCCTCCGCTGTCTCCCGCTTTGTCCCACACTGTGTCCTACTGTGTCCCACTGTGCCCCTGCTGTGTCCCCCGCTGTGTCCCGCTGTGTCCCGCTGTGTCCCCCGCTGTGTCCTGCTGGGTCCCGATGTGTCCCTGCTGTGTCCCTGCTGTGGCCAGCTGTGTCCCCCGCTGTGTCCCGTTGTGTCCCGCTGTGTCCCCCGCTGTGTCCCGCTGTGTCCCCGCAGGTTCACCGCTGTTTCACGCTGTGTCCTGCTGTGTTCCGTGGTGTCCCGCTTTGTCCCCCACTGTGTCCCGCTTTGTCCACTGCTGGGTCCCCGCTGGGTCCCGCTGTGTCTCGCTGTTTCCCGCTGTGTCCTCGCTTTGTCCCATGCTGTGTTCCGCTGTGTCCTCCCTGTGTCCCCTGCTGTGTCCCGCTGTGTCCCCCGCTGTGTCCTCGCTGTGTCCCACTGTGTCACCGCTGTTTCCCCGCTGGGTCCTGCTGTGTCCCGCTGGATCACGCTTGGTCCCCCGCTTTGTCCCGCTGTGTCCCCGCAGTGTCCCCGCTGTGTCCCGCTGTGTCCCACTGTGTCCTGTGGTGTCCCGATTTGTCCCCCGCTATGTCCCATGCTGAGTCCCCTTTGTGTCCCCGCTGTGTCCCGCTGTATCCCCCGCTGTGTCCCGCTGTGTCCCCTGCTGTGTCCTGCTGTGTCCCGCTGTGTCCTGCTGGGTCCCGCAGTGTCCCCGCTCTGTCCCAACTGTGTCCCACTGTGTCCCCCGCTGTGTCCCGCTGTGTCCCCGCAGGTTCACCGCTGTTTCACGCTGTGTCCCGCTGTGTTCCGTGGTGTCCCGCTTTGTCCCCCGCTGTGGCCCCCCTGAGCCACCTCTGTGTCCCCGCTGTGTCCCGCTGTGTCCTCGCTGTGTCCGCCTCTGTCTCCCGCTCTGTCCACCGCTGTGTCTCATGCTTTGTCCCCGCTGGGTCCCGCTGTGTCCAACTCTGTCCCACACACTGTGTCCCCCGCTGAGTCCTCTATGTGTCGCCACTGTGTCCCGCTGTG
>NW_012300471.1:0-3525 GCF_000151885.1 Dipodomys ordii | reverse complement strand
AGGAGCAGGAGACCAGAAGAAGCAGGAGAAGCAGAAGCAGGAGAAACAGGAGAAGCCGAAGAAGCAGAAGCAGAATCTGAAGCAGAAGGAGAAACAGAAGAAGCAAAATCTGAAGCAGAAGCAGAAGAAACAGAAATAGTAGAATAAGCAGAAGCAGAAGCACCAGGACAAACAGAAGAAGAAGAAGGAGAAGGCGAAAGAGTAGGATTAGGAGTAGGAGAAGCAAAAGGATAAGCTGAAGCAGAAAGAGACGCAGAAGGAAAAGCAGCAGGAGAAGTAGGAGAAGCAGGAGAAGCAGAAGAAAGAGAAGCAGAAGAAACAGAAGACGCAGAAGCAGAATGAGAAGCAGAAGGAGAAATTGAAGCAGAAGGAGAAGCAGAAGAAGGAGAAGTAGAAGCAGAAAGAGAAGCAGAACGTGAAGCAGGAGGAGCAGAAGAAGGAGAAGCAGAAACAGAAGAAACAGAAGAAGGAGAAGAAGCAGAAGCAGAAGGAGAAGCAGAAACAGAAGGAAAAGGAGAAAGAGAAGCAGGAGAAGCAGAAGAAGCAGCAGCAGGAGAAGCAGAAGCAGAAGAAGCAGAAGAAGCAGAAGCAGAACCTGAAGCAGAAGGAGAAGCAGAAGAAGCGGAATCTGGAGAAGCAGAAGGAGAAGCAGAAGCAGAAAGAGAAGCAAAATCAGAAGGAGAAGCAGAAGGAGAAGCAGAAGGAACAGATGAAGCAGAGGTAGTAGCAGAAGAAACAGAAGATGCAGAGGCAGAAAGAGAAGCAGAAGGAAAAGCAGAAGAACGAGAAGGTGAGGGAGAAGGAGAAACAGAAGGAGAAGCAGAAAGAGAAGCAGAAGAAGGAGCAGGAGAAGGAAAAGCAGCAGGAGAAGCAGAACGAGCAGCAGAAGGAGGAGCAGGAGATGCAGAAACAGGAGAAGCATAAGCAGAACAAACAGGAGAAGGACAAGAAGCAGAAGCAGAAGAAGAAGCAGAAACAGAAGGAGAAACATAAATAGAAGGAGGGGAAGCAGAAGAAGCAGAAGCAGGAGAAGCAGAAGCATAAGAATCCGAAGAAGCAGAAGGAGAACCTCAGGCAGAAGGAGAAGCACGAGAAGCAGAAGAAGCAGAATCTGCAGAAGCAGAAGGAGAAGCAGAAGGAGAAGCAGAAGCAGAAAGAGAATCAAAAGCAGAAGGAGAAGCAGAAGAAACAGAAGAAGTAGAAGCAGTAGCAGTTGTAGCACAAGCAGAACGAGAAGCAGAAGGAAAAGCAGAAGAACAAGAAGGAGAAGGAGAAACAGAAGGAGAAGCAGAAGGAGAAGCAGAAAGAGAAGCAGGTAAAGCAGAAGAAGAAGAAGGAGAAGGAGAATCAGAAGGAGAAGCAGAAGAAGGAGAAGGAGAAGCAGAAGCAGAAGAAGATGCAGAAGGAAAAACAGAAGAAGCAGAAGGAGAAGCAGGAAAAGCAGGAGAAGCAGAAGCAAAAGGAGAAGCAAAAGAAGGAGAAGGCGAAGCAGAGGCAGAAGAAGAAGCATAAGGACAAGCACAAGCAGAAGGAGAAGCAGAAGAAGCAGAAGGTGAAGGAGAAGCAGAAGTAGGAGAAGGAGAAGGAGAAGCAGAAGTAGGAGAAGGAGAAGGAGGAGAAGAAGAAGCAGAAGCAGAAGCGGAATGAGAAGCAGAAAGAGAAGCAGGAGAAGCACAAAAAGCAGAAGCAGGAGAAGCCGAAAGAGAAGAAGCAGAATCAGAATCAGAAGTACAAGCAGAAGCAGAAGGAGAAGCAGCAGAAGAAGTAGAATCAGAAATTCAGGCAGGAGAAACAGAAGAAGCAGAAGAAGAAGCAGAAGGCGAAGCAAAAAGAGAAGGAGGAGAAGGAGAAGTAGAAGAAGCAGCAGAAGGAGAAGCAGCAGAAGAAGCAGAAAAACAAGCAGGAGAAGCAGAAGCACAAAGAGAAGTAGAAGCAGAAGAAGCAGAAGCAGAATAAGAAGCAGTAGAAGCATAAGAAGCAGAAGCAGGAGAAGCAGAAGCAGAAGATAAAGAAGAAGCATAAGAAGCAGAAGCAGAGGGAGAAACAGAAGAAGGAGAAAGAGCAGCAGAAGGTGAAGCAGAAGGAGATGCAGAAGCAGAAAGCGAAGCAGAAACAGAAGGAGAAGAAGAAGGAGAAGTTGGAGAATCAGAAGAAGCAGAAGCAGAAGCAGAAAGGGAAGGAGAAGAAGGAGCAGGAGAAGCAGAAGAAGCAGAAGCGGGAGAAGCAGAAGAAGAAGAAACAGAAGAAAGAGAAGGAACAGAAGGAGAAGCAGAAGCAGAAGGAGAAGCAGAAAGAGAAGCAGAAGAAGCAGTAGCAGGAGAAGCAGAAGCAGAAGAAACAGAAGAAGCCCAAGAAGCAGAAGGAGAACCTGAAGCAGAAGGACAAGCAGAAGCAGCAGAAGCTGGAAAAGCAGAAGCAGAAGAAACAGAAAAAGGAGAAGAAGCAGAAGCAGAACGAGAAGCAGAAGAAGAAGAAGGAGAAAGAGAAGGATTAGGAGTAGGAGGAGCAGAAGGAGAATCAGAAGCAGAAAGAGTAGCAGAAGGAGAAGCAGAAGGAGAAACAGAAGAAGCAGAAGTAGGAGAAGCAGAAGCAGAATGAGAAGCACAAGAAGGAGAAATTGAAGGAGAAGGAGAATGAGACGGAGAAGCAGAAGGAGAAGTTGGAGAAGCAGAAGAAGAAGAAGCAGGAGCAGAAGAAACAGAAGAAGGAGAAGAGCAGAAGCAGAAGCAGACGGAGAAGCAGAAGCAAAAGTAGAAGCAGAAGAAGCAGAAGCTGAAGCAGAAGAAGAAGAAACAGAAAAAGCAGAAGAAGCAGAAGAAGCAGCAGCAGGAGAAGCAGAAGAAGAAGAAGGAGAAGGAGAAAGAGAAGGATTAGGAGTAGGAGAAACAGAAGGATAAGCAGAAGCAGAAAGAGAAGGAGAATGAGAAGGAGAAGCAGGAGAAGCAGAAGAAGCAGAAGCAGGAGAAGCAGAAGCAGAATGAAAAGGAGAAGAAGGAGAAATTGAAACAGAAGAAGATGCAGAAGGAGAAGCAGAAGCAGTAGTAGAAGCAGAAGAAGGAGAAGCAGAAGGAGAAACAGAAGGAGTAGCAGGAGAAGCAGAAGCAGGAGAAGCAGAATCAGAAGAAATAGAAGAAGGAGAAGAAGCAGAAGCAGAAAGAGAAGCAGAAACAGAATTAGAAACAGAAATAGAAGCCGAAGGAGCCGAAGAAGCAAAAGCAGAACCTAAATCAGAAGGAGAAGCAGGAGAAGCAGAAGAAGCAAAATCTGGAGAAGAAGAAGGAGAACCAGAAGGAGAAGCAGAAGCAGAAAGAGAAGCAAAAGCAGAAGGAGAAGCAGAAGGAGAAGCAGAAGAAACAGAAGAAGAAGAATCAGTAGCAGAAGAAGCTGAAGATGCAGAATCAGAAAGAGAAGCAGAAGGAATAGCAGAAGAACGAGTAGGAGAAATAGAAGGATAAGCAGAAGGAGAAGCAGGAAAAGCAGAAGAAACAGAAGCAGACGGAGAAGCAGATGAAGGAGAAGGAGAAG
>NW_012300470.1:0-3525 GCF_000151885.1 Dipodomys ordii | reverse complement strand
GCGAGAAAGAGAATCATTAATCAGATTGTAGATAGCTGAAGTTACAGAAGATGCTGTATTTTTGATGTAGTAGCAGAAGGAAAATGCTTTTAAATGATATGGAGAAGGAAAAACAGAAGCTTTATCTTATTGTGAATATTTTGGATTAGCAGATGAAGCATAAGGAGAAGTGAATGAGAAGCATATGTAGATGCATTAGGACAAGCACAAGCAGAATAAGATGCAGAAGGTTAAGCTTGAGAAGCTGATAAGCAGAATCAGTAGAAGAAATAGATGTAGGAGAAGGAGAAGGAAGAGCAGCAGAAGCAATAGGAGAAGCAGAAGGAGAAGCAGAAGAAGAATGTGAAGCAGAAAGAGAAGCAGTGGAAGCAGAAGAAGGAGGAAAATTAGAAGCAGAAGAAAGAGAAGAAAGAGAAGAAGAAGAAGAAGAAGAAGAAGAAGAAGAAGAAGAAGAAGAAGAAGAAGAAGAAGAAGAAGAAGAACAAGAACAAGAACAAGAAGAAAGAACAAGAAGAACAAGAAGAACAAGAAGAAGAAGAAGAAGAAGAAGAAGAAGAAGAAGAAGAAGAAGAAGAAGAAGAAGAAGAAGGAGAAGCATAAGGAGAAGCAGTAGAAGCAGAAGAAGCAGAAGCAGGAGAAGCTGAAGCAGAAGAAAAGTAATAAGCATAAGAAGCAGAATCATTGGAAGAAGGAGAAGGAGCAACAGAAGGAGAAGCAGAAGGAGAATCAGAAGGAGAAGCAGAAGAAGGAGAAGCAGAAGCAGAAGAAGCAGCAGAAGGAGAAGCAGAAGCAGCAGAATATGCAGAAGGAGAAGCTGGAGAAGCAGAAGAAGCAGAAGCAGAAGGAGAAGTAGAAGTAGGAGAAGAAGAAGGAGAAGGAAGGGCAGCAGAAGCAATAGGAGAAGCATTAGGAGAAGCAGAAGCAGAATGAGAAGCAGAAAGAGAAGCAGTAGAAGCAGATGTTGCAGGAAAAGCAGAAGCAGAAGAAAGAGAAGAAGAAGAAGAAGAAGAAGAAGAAGAAGAAGAAGAAGAAGAAGAAGAAGAAGAAGAAGAAGAAGAAGAAGAAGAAGAAGAAGAAGAAGAAGAAGAAGAAGAAGAAGAAGCATAAGGAGAAGAATAAGGAGAAGAATAAGGAGAAGAATAAGGAGAAGCAGTAGAAGCAGAAGAAGCAGAAGCAGAAGAAGCAGAAGCAGGAGAAAAAGAATAAGCAAAAGAAGAAGAAGCAGAAGCAGTGGGAGAAGCAGAAGAAGGAGAAGGAGAAGGAGCAGCAGAAGGAGTAGCAGAAGCAGAAACAGAAGCAGAAACAGAAGCAGAACAAGAAGGAGAAGCAGGAAAATCAGAAGAAGCAGAAGTAGAAGCAGAAAGAGGAGAAGAAGGAGAAGCAGAAGTAGAATCAGAAGAAACAGAAGAAGAAGAAGAAGAAACAGAAGCAAAAGAAACAGAAGAAGCTGAAGAGCAGAAGCAGAAGCAGAAGCAGAAGGAGAAGCAGAAAGAGAAGCAGGAGAAGCAGAAGAAGCAGGAGAAGCAGAAGCAGAAGAAACAGGAGATGCCGAAGAAGCAGAAGCAGAATCTGAAGCAGAGGGAGAAACAGAAGAAGCACAATCTGAAGCAGAAGCAGAAGAAACAGTAATAGTAGAATAAGCAGAAGCAGAAGCAGCAAGAGAAGCAGAAGAAGAAGAAGTCGGAGAAGGCGAGAGAGAAGGATTAGGAGTAGGAGAAGCAAAAGGATAAGCAGAAGCAGAAAGAGACGCAGAAGGAAAAGCAGCACGAAAAGTAGGAGAAGCAGGAGAAGCAGAAGCAGGAAAAGCAGAAGAAACAGAAGACGCAGAAGCAGAATGAGAAGCAGAAGGAGAAATTGAAGCAGAATCAGAAGGAGAAGCAGAAGCAGAAGGAGAAGCAGAAGAAGGGGAAGGAGAAGCAGAAAGAGAAGCAGAAAGAGAAGCAGAACGAGAAGCAGGAGAAGCAGAAGCAGGAGAAGCAGAAGCAGAAGAAGCCGAAGAAGCAGAAGCAGAACCTGAAGCAGAAGAAAAAGCAGGAGAAGCAGAAGAAGCAGAATCTGGAGAAGCAGAAGGAGAAGCAGAAGCAGAAAGAGAAGCAAAAGCAGAAGGAGAAGCAGAAGAAACAGAAGAAGCAGAGGCAGTATAAGAAGAAGCAGAAGATTCAGAAGCAGAAGGAGAAGCAGAAGGAAAAGCAGAAGAACTAGAAGGAGAAGGAGAAGGAGAAACAGGAGTAGAAGCAGAAAGAGAAGCAGAAGAAGGAGCAGTAGAAAGAAAAGCGGCAGGAGAAAAAGAAAGAGCAGCAGAAGGAGAAGCAGGAAATGAAGAAACAGGAGAAGAACAAGCAGAAGAAACAGGAGAAGGACAAGAAGCAGAAGCAGAAGGAGAAGCAGAAAGAGAAGGAGGGGAAGCAGAAGAAGCACAAGCAGGAGAAGCAGAAGCATAAGAATCCGAAGAAGCAGAAGCAGAACCTGAAGCAGAAGGAGAAGCAGGAGAAGCAGAAGAATCAGAATCTGGAGAAGCAGAATGAGAAGCAGAAGGAGAAGAAGAAGCTGAAAGAGAATCAAAAGCAGAAGGAGAAGCAGAAGAAACAGAAGAAGTAGAAGCAGTAGCAGTTGTAGCAGAAGCAGTAGGAAAAGCAGAAGGAAAAGCAGAAGAACAAGAAGGAGAAGGAGAAACAGAAGGAGAAGCAGAAGGAGAAGCAGAAAGAGAAGCAGGTAAAGCAGAAGAAGAAGCAGAAGGAGAATCAGAAGGAGAAGCAGAAGAAGGAGAAGGTGAAGCAGAAACAGAAGAAGATGCAGAAGGAGAAGCAGAAGAAGCAGAAGAAGAAGGAGAAGCAGGAAAAGCAGAAGAAGCAGAAGGAAAAGGTGAAGCAAAAGAAGGAGAAGGAGAAGAAGCAAAAGGTGAAGCAAAAGAAGGAGAAGGATATTCAGAGGCAGAAGAAGAAGCATAAGGACAAGCACAAGCAGAAGGAGATGCAGAAGGAGAAGCAGGAGAAGCAGAAGAAGCTGAAGTTGAAAGAGAAGCAGAAGTAGGAGAAGGAGAAGGAGGAGAAGCAGAAGGAGAAGGAGAAGCAGAAGCAGAATGAGAAGCAGAAAGAGAAGCAGGAGGAGGACAAGAAGCAGAAGCAGGAGTAGCCGAAAGAGAAGAAGCAGAAACAGAAGCAGAAGGAGAAGCAGAAGCAGAAAGAGAATCAGCAGAAAAGTAGAACCAGAAATTCAGCCACGAGAAACAGAAGAAGCAGAAGCAGAAGGAGAAGCAAAAAGAGAAGCAGAAGGAGAAGTAGAAAAAGCAGCAGAAGAAGCAGAAAAACAAGCAGGAGAAGCAGAAGCAGAAAGAGAAGTAGAAGCAGAAGAAGCAGAAGAATAAGCAGTAGAAGCATAAGAAGCAGAAGCAGGAGAAGCAGAACCAGAAGAAAAAGAAGAAGCATAAGAAGCAGAAGCAGAGGGAGAAACAGAAGAAGGAGAAGGAGCAGCAGAAGGTGAAGCAGAAGGAGATGCAGAAGCAGAAAGAGAAGCAGAAATAGAATG